>NW_023276525.1:0-81321 GCF_013357705.1 Chelonus insularis
AAAAAAAGTGATTATGACTGGGATCGAACCCTGCCCGGCAAAATAGAACTCTGACGCTCTAACCACATGGCCAGCATAATCTCGATATTGAGTTAATGTATATTTGTTTTTACACTACATGCTTGGATACGCCGACTTGGAATTGAGCTTCCTTATTAACATTTATACCTAATAAAAATGATAATAATGGATGAATATATGTATTTGAAGTTATTTGCAGTATTATATTAATTAATGTTAAATGAGTATCATCATTTTTATTTATCCTAACTGCAATAGTCATCAAAGTGTAGGGCATTGTAAAGTGATACACTAGGTTTACATCACATACATATATTACCCGTACACACACATACACAAATTACTCGCCAAAATGCAGGGCACCATCAGTTCTGGATACGGATTGAGCATTTTTTCAATATGGATGACTGAGGTCATCTGCGAGCATAATGCTGTCACCTATCAGAATTTTTTCAAACTAATTTTCCGGAGAATATCATCTGGAATACAAGATTTCTAATTATTTCTAAATTATTAAATTTTATACTATGAATTGATTTTTTGACATTCAGACAGGTGGCAAGGACTGACGCAAACACGAATTTTGGGCGAAAAACGTATAAAAATGAAATAATTAGTGATTTTTCATCTGAATGATGTGGCCGCCATCTTGAAATTGAAGCGCGGCAAGTCAATTCATAATTTTTTCATTATTCTTTCTAATTTTTTTAATAAAAATATTCACTATATACAAAAAATTGTTGTTTATGTCAGTCCGGCATTAATTCCTCTGTAATTTGGTACCTAATTTTATAGAAATAATTGTAAATTGGCGAAGAAATTAGAAATTTCCCGATCCCATGTATTTGGATAGGAGGAATCAGTCGCCTTTCTGACTTCAGCCCAGCCTTAATGACGCCGAGTGTACTTGTGATAAGTACACTCGTGTTCATTAATGCCTTCCCATTACCATGGGAGAAATTACCGACCGAGACGGTTTTTTTTTATATGAATTATTCCATCTATTATTTTTCAAATATTCTATGACTAAATTCTCCTCCGGCCCTGCCCCCTCTTAAAAATAAATTTTCCTACTCCAAAACATCTTATTTCCCCTAATTTTAATTATTTCCCCTCATTTTTGACAGCTAACAAACATTTTTGTTTATAAATAATAAACAGTGTACAGTGTCAATTTTATAAATGTAAACATAACTCGTGTTGACATGTATTCGAGAGGCGAGTTATCATAGGATATCTAAAGATTTTTGTAAGTAATTATCAAATTTGAATTTAATTTAATATTACAGGTTATAATGTAATTAAAATATAATTGATATCAATTATATTTTATTATGATTTATCTCAATTTTAGAGCCGGCTTTCAAGTACTCTTTGGAAATTAAGCGATAGTAGTCAAAAAATTGATCAATTATGTGGTACATTCCAATGATAATAAGAAAAAAAGAAGCAAAAAGTTATAGTACAAAAAAAATGATTAAAGGTGAATACAAAAAAGGAGATAATTGTGTTATTATCGAAGATGTTATTATCAGTGGAAGTAGTATTTTAGAAAAGACTTAACTCCAGAAGGTTTGAACGTTACTAAAGCATTAGTAATTATAGACCGAGAACAAAGTGGCAAAAAAAATATAGAAAATGCTGGTATTAAAGTAAGAAGTTTGTATACTCTTACCAAGTTAATGAAGTATCTTTTTGAAGCTGTTAAAATTACTTTAGAAACGATTAAATTTTACGCCCTCGCTACCTGTGGTAACAACAAGATTTAAAAATCGATCATTCATGTTTATGAATGTTTGTTTTGCAATGTTTTAAAATTTATATTAATTTTTACCTTTATTCAATGTTATAAATCGTGCTGAATATTCTTTTATGTATTGAGAAACATTTTTAATCGTTTCTAAAGTAATTTTAACAGCTTCAAAAAGATACTTTATTAACTTGGTAAGAGTATACAAACTTCTTACTTTAATACCAGCATTTTCTATATTTTTTTTGCCACTTTGTTCTCGGTCTATAATTACTAATGCTTTAGTAACGTTCAAACCTTCTGGAGTTAAGTCTTTTCTAAAATACTACTTCCACTGATAATAACATCTTCGATAATAACACAATTATCTCCTTTTTTGTATTCACCTTTAATCATTTTTTTTGTACTATAACTTTTTGCTTCTTTTTTTCTTATTATCATTGGAATGTACCACATAATTGATCAATTTTTTGACTACTATCGCTTAATTTCCAAAGAGTACTTGAAAGCCGGCTCTAAAATTGAGATAAATCATAATAAAATATAATTGATATCAATTATATTTTAATTACATTATAACCTGTAATATTAAATTAAATTCAAATTTGATAATTACTTACAAAAATCTTTAGATATCCTATGATAACTCGCCTCTCGAATACATGTCAACACGAGTTATGTTTACATTTATAAAATTGACACTGTACACTGTTTATTATTTATAAACAAAAATGTTTGTTAGCTGTCAAAAATGAGGGGAAATAATTAAAATTAGGGGAAATAAGATGTTTTGGAGTAGGAAAATTTATTTTTAAGAGGGGGCAGGGCCGGAGGAGAATTTAGTCATAGAATATTTGAAAAATAATAGATGGAATAATTCATATAAAAAAAAACCGTCTCGGTCGGTAATTTCTCCCATGGTAATGGGAAGGCATTAATGAACACGAGTGTAAATAATATTATCGGTCCATAAAAACTACATTATCGACGGGAGTTAACATAATTGCTTATGTCAAGTCAACTATGTGCTACGACTCAGTAAATGTGTCGCTATCTGACGTTAAATTTTATTCTACAGTTCGATATAGAATATACTTGTAACCAAGTAACAAAGGGAGCGTGACATCCGTCCCCAATAAGATGTCAGTCAAAGGCATTTTTACAATCTTTTAAATTTAAATTTTTAAATGTATAATCTTACTGATTGTCAATCAAATTCTATGATACCCAGATTTTTCATCTAATGATCATTTTAAAAATAAGCTTTATTCTTTTAATCTTTTAAAATTGGTTTTTTTTATTTTCAATCATTTAATATTCAATCAAATTATAAAAATTCTTCTTTTTTTAATGTTTATCATTTCGTTGAACAGTCAACTTAAGAAATTAGGACTGGTAAGTTATCTTGCGTCGGTATAGTAGAAAAAAAAATTCAACTAGTGTCACTGTTTTCTGATAGATGACAGTAATTGCACTGTTTTCAATCAAAAATTCAAAATGCTTATAGAAAGAAAAGTCTTCTTTCTGGCTCATGTAATGTCATGCAATTCCTACTACATAAATAAGGATGTTTAGACTTATAATCTAATGATAATAACATTTTTATCTTAATGTTAACGTAATTCAAGTGAAAAAAATTTGAAAACTGAATTATTAAAAGTTGAAAAACTTCAAAAATAATGTCTGTCAGTATTATTCTCTTCTTTAATAAACATAAACAATTTTTGTGCAACGAAAAAAAAAAGTTTTATTACTTAAGTTTTTATAAAAATAAATCAGTTGGTAATGAATAGCTCAATTTACCTGAATTTGAATATAAATATAATATGAATATAAATTTATTAATAAATTTTAATATAAATCACTAGTCAGCTTTGAGTAAATAAATTGTGGCCATCAATGTTGGTAGTAAATGAGTACACCCTTCCTGTTGAATGATATTATTTTTTATGAAAAATTGTATATATGAGTTATATCTTATTCTATCTTACCATTGAAATACGTTATCAACGATAATAAATACTGAATTTTTTTACTACAGTGAGACAGAAATGAATATATTACTAGTAGACATAATCCGTGATGAAGTTTGAACTCTATTGAGTTTGATACAATCATTGGATATCCAAAAATAAAATTATAAATGAATTACCACTCTTCCTACGTTAATGATAAGAATAATGATGAATACTTCATCAATATCATTTTTTAACAAGCTTTCTTGTACAATTTATAAATTACTTCTAAATTTAATGTATCCAAACCAATGTTATCTATGCTTCATAATGCAGGATATTTTCCATTTATACATTCTTTGTTAAATTTATCTAATATAGATGATATTTTTGTTCGATTATATAAAAAAATGCTCCTTCTTTATTACTGATAACTTTTTTATCAGTTCAGGATTTTCTGCTATAATAACTGGATGACTTGGTTTCTTTCTTGTAACTTCACGTATAATCTTCATTGAAGTTACATGGCTATTTTAAATTATCATCCATTATTATCATTAGATTATAAGTCTAAACATCCTTATTTATGTAGTAGGAATTGCATGACATTACATGAGCCAGAAAGAAGACTTTTCTTTCTATAAGCATTTTGAATTTTTGATTGAAAACAGTGCAATTACTGTCATCTATCAGAAAACAGTGACACTAGTTGAATTTTTTTTCTACTATACCGACGCAAGATAACTTACCAGTCCTAATTTCTTAAGTTGACTGTTCAACGAAATGATAAACATTAAGGCTGGGCTGAAGTCAGAAAGTTTCCCGGACTTGACTTTACGCCCTCGTGTTGTGCGGCAAAAGGCCGAAGCTTGACGTCAACTGAAATTGAGTAGGTAACAGGAAAATCGTTCGAAAAATGATAATTTTCAGGGATGCACTACAAAAAGGGAGCCTTAGGGTACCAAGAAATTTACAAATTTCAGAATAATCTCTTCCGAGCAAGACAGAGCACAAAATATATCTATCTATCTCCGTCTTATTTTTCAGAGAAGACTGCGAGTTCGAACAGTTGACGAGCAAGCACATTCCCTACCCTCTGTTACTAAGCCTGAAGCTTACGATATCTAAACGTAAACAAAGCAATGAAAATATGCTAGCTCTATAGTCAGAAGGTTCGCCAGTTATTTTACCGAACGATGTTCGATTCCAATTGCGGCAAAATTTTTTTTTTATTTAAATTGCATGTAATTGCAATTTTATCATGCCAAAAATGAGTTTTAAATTTCAATTTTTATGTAAAATTTTTTTTTCAATTAATCAATGACAAATGAGAAAATATTTGAACAGGGCCATTAACCTTTTTTTGTACAAATACATTGATAATAGCCTTTTTTAACAACTTATTAATAATAAAAAATTGTTTAAACAATCCGCGGCGAGTTCCGATACTTCGCCGGCAAGCTCGACCCCCACTTTCTGTGCCCAAGCCTGTAGCTTATAATTTTCAAGCATCCTTTATATAATTGGAACTATAATAGCTCAGTGGTTAGAGCCCCGACCTTTTATTTTGCTGGGCAGGGTTCGATCCCAGTCATAGGCAATTTTTTTTCTGTATCTTGTTCAAGTGACTTTATATACTTATAAATCAATTCATATATTTTATTACATTATTCTTCCAATTAATTACGAAAAAAACTTGTTTTTCTGAAAATAAGCTGAGGGTGAGGAACGAGTTACTATGAATTCTCTTTTTTAGAAAATGTTGTCTTTAAAAGACACTAGGAATTGATTTTGAACTTATACAAACAACCAATTATTGTATTTATATAAAATTTTTATGAAAAAAAAAAATTGGCTATAACTGGGATCGAACCCTAATCGGTAAGATGAAAGCTTGGTGTTCTTCTCACAGAGCTAACATATTATCTCTGACATCATGTTTATGTTTATAAATTGTATAATGCAGGCTTGAGTACGAAAGGTGGGGATAGAGCTTGCCGGCGAAGTGCCGGAAATCCCCGTGGATTATTTCAACTACTTCTAAATATTTCTAAAATTGCTTAAAAAAAAGCTACGTTCATATAGCTATAGTAAAAAAAGTGTTTATAACTCTGTTCATATGTTTTCCGACTCGGCGTCGATAAATTACATAAATAATTGAGAAAAAAAATCAAATCGTTGGTAAGAATTCATTTTAGCATGTTAATATTATAATTACATGCAAATCTAACAAATGAAAAAGAAAAAAAAAACTACCATGACTGGAATCGAACCCTGCCCATCAAAATGAAAGATCGATGCGCTAACCACCGAGCTATTATGATTACAAAACATCTATATATGCTCAAAAATTATAAGCTGCAGGCTTGGGCATAGAGAGTAGGGGTAGAGCTTGCCAGCGAAGTGCCGGAACTCGCCACGGATTGTTTAAACTACTTTTCAATGTTGATAATAATATGATTAACTTGTTAATAACATAACATTGTTAATACATGTAAAGATGTATAAGTTGTTAAACACAGGCTATTATCAATGTATTTATACAAAAAGAAAGTTTATGGCTCTGTTCAAATATTTTTCGACTTAGCGTCAATAAATTCAATGAATAAAGAGAAAAAAAAATCAAATTGTTATAAAAGATTAATTATAGCATGTCAATATTATAATTACATGCTAATCTAACGAATAAAGTAGAAAAAAAAAATTGGTTATGACTGGGATCGAACCCTGCCCGGCAAAATAGAACTCTGATGCCCTAACCACATGGCCAGCATAATGTCGATATTGAGTTAATGTATATTTGTTTTTACACTACATGCTTGGATACGCCGACTTGGAATTGAGCTTCCTTATTAACATTTATACCTAATAAAAATGATACTAATGGATGAATATATGTATTTGAAGTCATTTGCAGGTATTATATTAATTAATGTTAAATGAGTATCATCATTTTCATTTATCCTAACTGCAATAGTCATCAAAGTGTAGGGCATTGTAAAGTGATACACTATGTTTACATCACATACATATATTACCCGTACACACACATACAGAATTTACTCGCCAAAATGCAGGGCACCATCAGTTCTGGATACGGATTGAGCATTTTTTCAATATGGATGACTGAGGTCATCTGCGAGCATAATGCTGTCACCTATCAGAATTTTTTAAAACTAATTTTCCGGAGAATATCATCTGGAATACAAGATTTCTAATTATTTCTAAATTATTCAATTTTATACTATGAATTGATTTTTTTAACATTCAGACAGGTGGCAAGGACTGACGCAAACACGAATTTTTGGGCGAAAAACGTATAAAAATGAAATAATTAGTGATTTTTCATCTGAATGATGTGGCCGCCATCTTGAAATTGAAGCGCGGCAAGTCAATTCATAATTTTTTCATTATTCTTTCTAATTTTTTTAATAAAAATATTCACTATATACAAAAAATTGTTGTTTACGTCAGTCCGGCATTAATTCCTCTGTAATTTGGTACCTAATTTTATAGAAATAATTGTAAATTGGCGAAGAAATTAGAAATTTCCCGATCCCATGTATTTGGATAGGGGGAATCAGTTGCCTTTCTGACTTCAGCCCAGCCTTAAAAAAAGAAGAATTTTTATAATTTGATTGAATATTAAATGATTGAAAATAAAAAAAACCAATTTTAAAAGATTAAAAGAATAAAGCTTATTTTTAAAATGATCATTAGATGAAAAATCTGGGTATCATAGAATTTGATTGACAATCAGTAAGATTATACATTTAAAAATTTAAATTTAAAAGATTGTAAAAATGCCTTTGACTGACATCTTATTGGGGACGGATGTCACGCTCCCGTAACAAATATGCTCTTTACTAGAGATGTGAATTTACCGGTAATAGAAAATTCGGTAATTACCACGTAAAATTACCGGTATCTGACGGTATTCTGACGTCAAAAAATTCTGAATGTAAAATTTACCGTCAAGCCGTCGGTCAGCGTAATTACCGTAAATTACCGGTCATTCGCATCTATATAGATGAATATGATGAGCTTTTTACCGAGGAAATGGCTTGCTTTCGAACTTGCTTGCCAATTTGCTTAAGTTAATTTTGCTTTTTGCACTTGTTAATTTAAAACCATAGTTTTACGATTTTCTAAACAAGTATATATGCTCAGCTTTTCTTCTTCCGAAAAAATATTTCCAATATTATTAAATGCATTATTAAAATGATTATATAAATCATAAAAACATTCAGGTACTTTATTTATTAAAGGGTTATCACCCTCTAAAATATTTATCCACTTTACAATCGGTTTCATCAATTGAAGAATTTGTTGAAGATTATTCCAAAATTCTTCATTTAGTACAAGAGCACGAGAAGCAGGTTTCCATAATGTAATAGCCTTTGAAGAAATTGCTAAAGCCTGAAGATTATGCTTATTAACACAAAGACTGTCAATCATAATTATAGTAGATCCAAATCTTGTCTTAGCTGGTAATTTTAAGGTAATAAATACTCTACGTTCATCTTGAGATTGAATTTCTTTGAAAATCGCTGACATTATTTGTACTTCTTTTATTCCTTTTACAATAGCTGTTGCACTTGTCACCAAAGTTTCAACAGTTGCTTGACTACCAATATCTTTCATGAGTAGGTTAAGAATGTGAGCAGCACAACCATAACAATACAATTTGTCGACATTATACTTTTGATCTATCAAAGTCCAAGCACTTTTCATTGCAGCACAATTATCTGTACAAATTCCGATAACTTTTTTAATTCCCAAAGCATCAATAACACTTCCTATTTTTTCAGAAATATATAAGGCAGTTTGTGATTCGGTTCCAGTTGGAAATGTTTGAAAAAAACTGGCGCTGGGGTTGTTACAATAAAATTGATGATTCCTTTTTTGCGAATATTAGACCATGCGTCACATTGCACTCCAACAGTAGTAGCAGATTCAATTTTTTCATTAACCATATTTTGTGTTCTAACGAATACTGAATCTAAAAGATTATTTGATATTTGATTTCTTGATGGCAAATTAAATGAAGGCCGTAATGCGTTAAAAAATTTTAGCCAATATGGATTTTCTGTTATACATAATGGTGTACCAGATGCATAAATCGCTTCTGCAAGTAGTTCTTGTAGAGAATCTTCATCTTTTTTTGACATTTTATCACAAAAACTATCGATTGTATTTTTTTTATAGTTATTGCTACAAACACTTATATTATTTGGTAAATTTTCATTTGAAATCATTGAAGTACTTGCTCTATTGTCTGCTTCATTCAAATCTTCAATAGTAAATGAGTCGTCTGTGCTGTTTAGATGAGAATTATTTCGTTTACGAGGTTTACATGGTTTTAAAAGTTTCCGTAAGTCTTGAGGACAACTTCTACACTCTTGATAAAGATGTTTTCGCATGCGAGTAATGTTTTCTGCATACTTTTTCTTGCAATAGTTACATGAATACGATTTTAATTTTTGGTTAGGTTGCAGAGGTAATGCAGAGAAATGTTTATATATTGATTTGTTCTCCCCCATTGCACCAAGTTCTCAATGAAAATCCTTATCTACAAATTGAATTTTCTTATATTAAATATTATCAGTATTTTTAATAAACAAATAAAAATGAAAATATATACCTGATAGAACAAATAAACAGTTGTATGCCGTTGGGAATTCTAAACTGTGATTGGACATGTATTAACCAATCAGAGATCAGCATTTTTCTGACCGGTATGGTAAAACAGGCTTGGTCATTGACGCGTTTTTTTACCGGTAATTTACGGTAAATTTACCCGTCAATTACCGATTCACATCTCTAATACGGACATAAATGCTGTATAATTGTCTATAGGACGGTATAGGGAGATCGCCTGTATAACCTTCAAAAAATTAAATAGCATTTATGTCCAGTACTGTATAAACCAGGCATTGATGAAGCATGAGTGTACGTACTAATTTCGTTAAAACGCAAAAATTTCAATTGTTAACACTACTTACAGTTTTTTTTCGGTATACACATTACAGTGTTTTCGATTAGAAAGAACACAGTTATTTTCAGTTTATAGCTGTGTATATAAGCCTATTGATAAACTTGTATCGGACTAATATCTACTGCGCGATTTTCGCCGATTTTAGGTACTTCGTTTACCGTTTACAATTGAAATCGTGTTGGCGATTGTAATAATTTAAGTTTGTCAAGTAGTTCAATGTAGATTTGTTTTTGAATCAATCGAAGAACAACATTTATTCAATATAAATTATCAGCTGAAAATTGCTAAGTTCTTTTAGAATGTCACAGTTATTAACATAGCACACGGCACAATAAATATAATAATTAAAACTATTATTTTTTCGTTACTTTTTTTTATTAATCTGTTACGATTAGTGTATTAACATCAACAAACGATAAGCAACAATATCCAAATATTTACTTATATAATACTCTATTTTGTAGGTTATCAAAAATTTATCATGAAATTGGAATATCAAAAATGATGCCAACAATGCCTCCAGATGCTCACAAAATATCTTTAAAAATTATAGAAGCTATTAAACAGCATCCAGTTTTGTATATTACTGACGTAAAAGGAACAGCGATAAAATTACAAGAATTTAGACAAAAAGTATGGAAGAAAATTTCCGATGAATTAGGATTAGATCGTAAGAAATATTTTATTAATTCCAAAACAGATTTAATTCATAGAAAAATAATTAAAAAAATTTTTTTCATAGCTGCATGGGTTCGTCTTAGGTGGAAAAATTTACGCGACACTTATTGTCGCATTTTAAAATATAAAAATAAAACAGATAAAGGTTCGAGACGAAAAAAATGGATCTTTGAAGATCATTTAAGTTTTTTAAAATTTCCGTAAGTGCTGTTTTTACAAATATTAGCAATACAATTTTAGTTTAAAATTTTTCATCATTTGTAAAATTGTAGATACGAACCTGATTATCAACCTCAATGCGTAGAACTTACAGATGAATACATAGAAGAAATAAATAGAGCCGGAATAACATCTGAAAATCTTCTAGAACAGCTGGAAGATCGAAATGACGAAGATTACAGTGAATATTTAGAAGTTTTGGAAGAAACAAATGCTGATTCAGTATTAGAAGATAATCAAATTGAAATTTTAAATACGAATGAGCATGAAATTACCGAGGCACTAGATGATTATAGCATTAATGAAAATCAACAAGATATAAATATACATGCACAACAAATTAAATTAAAATATCGAAAAATACGTCCAAAACGATTAAAACCAAATAATCAAAATGATCATACCGATGAAAATACTGATTATGGAATTTTAAACCCGAATTTCAAAATAGAACAATTAAAATTACCTATCAGTCATAATACCAGTAACAATATTAGCTCTATGATTATAACAAATACAACATCTATTAATTCTTCACCAATCAATGATACTCAACCTGAATCAGTTATTGATACCAAAGGTGATCTAATGTCTACAAGATCACTAGTACCAACAAGCACAGAACTTTTCTTTAACAGCATGGCTCAAACTGTTAAATTATTACCTCCTAAAGCTCAAGCAGAGGTCAAAATGGCTGTTTGTAAAATAGTAACTGAGGCAGAAGTAAAATACTCGAAAAAAAAATTACAATTAAATACACAACAATTTATTGCACCTCCTGGTATGATTCCGAAATTAGTTCTTATTCCATGTAGTATGATAGATAATCAGGAAAATAAATAATATTTCTAGATTAAAAAATTTTTGTTATCGTAATTAACTTGAAAGTATATCTATCAAGATCGTAATATAGAAACATTAATGCCTTTATTTTAAAAATTCAGAGTTTAATCGCATTTAGAAGTTTTATAATTGTGAATAATGAAATTGCACACAATTTTTTTATGTAGAAAGATAAATGCCATTGAGTATTCACATTACTAAATTCTTTTTTCACAATAACATTATTTCTTTTGAAAAAAATTTTGACTCTGAGATTAATCTGCCTACGGAAGACAATAAAAGTATATAAAAATTATAATTAACATTTTATAGTACAAGTGTCAAATATATTCATAAATATTGTTAAAAATCGAAAAAAATAATTACATTATTTTTATTTTAATGTCCATTGAGTTGACATTCAGTAATCAACATTTTTATCCATTGCAAATTAATTTTTGAAGTGACACACTAAAGTTAGAAATTCTTTGCAATTCATAAATGAATTAAGTTATCTATGTCGTTTAACATCACTATTACTTATTAAAATGGTTTGTATAGTTAAATCGCTATATAGTAATATAAGATGAACTTTTTTGAATTGAACACTTATAATAATTCATGATTTCACCATTTTAAAATTAACATATTTTTGACATTCATCTTTTCAATTATACTTTCTATTATTTTTAGTTATTCATATATTTTGTCAAAATTATGTTCAGCCTTATAGTAGCATTATTCGTTTAATAAAA
The DNA here is from genome assembly GCF_013357705.1 of Chelonus insularis. Lineage (NCBI taxonomy): Eukaryota > Metazoa > Arthropoda > Insecta > Hymenoptera > Braconidae > Chelonus > Chelonus insularis. The sequence continues at coordinate 12,199 of NW_023276525.1, forward strand.
AGAATACTATTGTTTAATAAAATCTTCAATTTTTAATAACGTATTCAATCGATTCTTATATTTTTACAAACCACTGAATATTTTTCTACGGGAATGATGACTTCTTACTATACAATTGATTATTTGCATTATAATTATACGGCCTAAAAAAAGAGCCTAATACTGTCATATTATAGTAATATACCTAACATATTTTTCATTTCTACAATACAACACAAAATTTATTTAAAACGCTACATATCGGACTTGCGATAATTTTTTTCCAATTGAAAAAAAAAATTTCAGTTAAAAAATTTATTTGCATTTCGTTTGTTTCATTATAGATTCATTCTTTTTAAGTTTTAATTGCGTTTTGTCCTGATATTATTAATTATTAATTTATTATAAAATATGAATAATGACGCTATTAACAATTTACTCGAGTTATTATACAATAAATAGAAAAATTAATAACATAACAATAAATTTTAATAACAAAATTATATTAAACGTTATATTGGGTTGATACTATTATGTAGTGTACAGTATCACCCAGGAAAAATTTTTCTTATGTAATAGTACATAGGAAATGATTCATATACGAACCACATAAAGCCAATTTTCTGTATACGATTATATATGAAAAAATTTTTTCCTGGACAAGCATAAATGCTGTGTGATTTTCTGTAAGGTAGAAAAATCGCATCTATATCCTCCAAGAAAATTGAATAGCATTTATGTTCGGTACTGTACAATATGTATAACTTGAATATTATTAGTTATTTTTAAAAAATTTTACTGATTTTAATACGTTATAATAATAAACATACAATCAAAATTTTATAATATAAAGGCAATAATGTAATATAGTCGTTATTATACAGTCTACTTGCGTTATAAGTTCACTTACAGAACTGTAGAGGACTAAAATTCTAAAAAAGCTATTTTCAACTCAGAAAGTTACTGCCAGAAACTGAATCATAATCATGTTATTAAAATATTTATTTAGTAACAAGATTTAAATTTCATAGAGTTTTTATTTTAATTAAAATTATCTTCTAAATTTATCTCTAAGCAGATCTGCAACGGATCAAAAGTAATCAGAAAAATGAATTCCGAGTTCAGGTCTGATCAGATTAGTATTATAAGACCTATTCAAATCCTTCGTTTCTTATTTAAATTTTCTGCAAAGTCTATAGGATTTTACATATTTTAATGGGAAAGTTTAAGCAGGGTTGGGAAAGAATTTTCGTATCTGATTTTATATTGATTGTATGTGAAACCTAGAAAATCATCTATAAACTATATAAGGCCAATTTCCCATATACGATCATATAAGAAAATTTTTTCCCGGGGAGTTTTATCAAATCTTATTGCTTGCTCAAAATAGATATAGCTGGATAAAATATTCTAAAATTCTATACGATCCTTCAAAATTATGTATGACTATATAAAATTTTACACAAGTGCATAAGATTCCATCGTTATTTTTTTTGATAAAGTTCTATCTATAGAAGCCAATCGTATATGTCTAACATTAAATTATCGAAAAATAATATAACAAATTAATTTATAAAAAACTGAAGAGACGTTTTATTATTGACATTAATTTTTTTTTCTCATTCTTATGATTTGATCTTGATAATCTTGAAAAATTCGAGTATATTTGTCATATGTGATGAACCTCTCATGAAATTTATATTACATATATATGTACTCCGTTATATATGCACATGCAGGTCTTATAACGCGAGAACGGAGTACAGTACTGGACATAAATGCTGTTCAATTTTACGAAGGTTATACATGCAATTTCCTCTACCCTCTTATACAAAATCATACAGCATTCATGTTCGATACTGTACATTATTTTGGAGTACGTATAGTTGGGAAAGCTCTTTGTGGTCCAGTCAAATGAGGGAAATGGGATAATTTTGGTTTGCTGCGGCCACATTAATGATTTATAGATGACGGGATCGGAAATTTCGCGAGAAACACAATGGTATAGGTTAAAATTGTTTGGCACGCATAGGGGGGGAGTAAATCGCGAAAACCGCCCCCCCCTCGCGAATTTCTCGATTTCTATGATAGATATGAAAAAATGTTTTAAATAAAAGTTGTTCAGAATTTAATTTTAATAAAAAAAGTACTGAACACTTTTTTTCATATCTATGATAGATAAAAAGTTATTCGCGACTGAAGCTTCACTATTGACAAAAGCTTCAGTCGCGTCTAAGAAAATTAATAAAAAATACTTAATGTTAGAAATATTACTTTTTGGCGATTTATTTAGAAAAATGAGATATTAAATTTCATTTTTAAAAAAAAATTTTTTTTTTTCATTAATTTTTTCATTATTTTTATAAACAATGAATTATTTAAATCATTCCCATTTTGGTTCGAATGCACCGATCAGCCCGATTTTGGGCTCAAAATGTGCAGAATTAAAAATGGAACATTTCATATATGCAAAGTTTTTCATTATTTTGCACCTGTTAAAAGTTATACAGGTATAAATATTTGGGCCCCCGAGAGCACTTTTCCTCTTCTGCCGCCGTTGGGTGCGACAGAGAGCAATATATATCTCTCTGCTTCACTCGCACTCACACAAAACTTCTGCGCATGCGCCGAGTATGGTAAAACATGAGTACGAGTGAAATGCTCAATCCAACCGTAAGTGTGACAAAGACACTATACGGTGAGTGAAGAGGGGATGTTTTGGGCACATGCTGGTTGCTTCAAAAGTCTTTCCGAGCTCAAAATTTTTCAGCACGAGAATTTTTATCTCCCACATAATTACCTTAATAAATCTGCATACATGTTCTCAGATATGTCAAGAACATGTATGCACATTTTTGGATCTTATGAGGTAATTATGTGGGAGATATAAATTTTTTCTCTTCCCCATAATTATTTTTTTTGACAAAAAAAATCGGAAAAAAGCACCCAAAAAAGTATAGCTAGATCGATAGGAAATTTAATTCTCTATCGATCTATATACATGATTATTGGACCTAAAATTTTAAAAAATTTCTTAACATTCTCGCGCTGAAAAATTTCGAGCTCGGAAAGACTTTTGAAGCGACCAGCATGTGCCCAAAACATCCCCTCTTCACTCACCGTATAGTGTCTTTGTCACACTTACGGTTGGATTGAGCATTTCACTCGTACTCATGTTTTACCATACTCGGCGCATGCGCAGAAGTTTTGTGTGAGTGCGAGTGAAGCAGAGAGATATATATTGCTCTCTGTCGCACCCAACGGCGGCAGAAGAGGAAAAGTGCTCTCGGGGGCCCAAATATTTATACCTGTATAACTTTTAACAGGTGCAAAATAATGAAAAACTTTGCATATATGAAATGTTCCATTTTTAATTCTGCACATTTTGAGCCCAAAATCGGGCTGATCGGTGCATTCGAACCAAAATGGGAATGATTTAAATAATTCATTGTTTATAAAAATAATGAAAAAATTAATGAAAAAAAAAAATTTTTTTTTAAAAATGAAATTTAATATCTCATTTTTCTAAATAAATCGCCAAAAAGTAATATTTCTAACATTAAGTATTTTTTATTAATTTTCTTAGACGCGACTGAAGCTTTTGTCAATAGTGAAGCTTCAGTCGCGAATAACTTTTTATCTATCATAGATATGAAAAAAAGTGTTCAGTACTTTTTTTATTAAAATTAAATTCTGAACAACTTTTATTTAAAACATTTTTTCATATCTATCATAGAAATCGAGAAATTCGCGAGGGGGGGGCGGTTTTCGCGATTTACTCCCCCCCTATGCGTGCCAAACAATTTTAACCTATACCATTGTGTTTCTCGCGAAATTTCCGATCCCGTCATCTATAAATCATTAATGTGGCCGCAGCAAACCAAAATTATCCCATTTCCCTCATTTGACTGGACTATTGAGATAACTTCAACGCAACGGACTAACAGCGAGCGGATTTACAACGCTATTTGACTGTAGGGGAAGAGAGGGGAAAATGGAACACCACGAACAAATTTAAATCAACAAATTAAGCATTATATTAACAAATGTTAATAATTTTTAATGCATAAATAAATTGAAAAAATAATGTACAAAAAGTATACTAAGCGTTTTCAAATTTATTTTGATAAATTAGTATATTTTCTCGAGCGTTTTATTTTACCCTCGCGTTCCACTTTACTTATCTTTCCTCTACATACAGTGTTACTCTGTTACATTCATGTTATCAGACTTGTACAAAAGTCCTTTTGAAAAGTATTCAAATACAAATACTGGGTTTTGGAAAAGTATTTACATACAAATACAAATATTCATAAAGTATTTGAAATACAAATACAGCCTAGCTAATTTAAATAGATATTTTAAAGGAAGTATATACTTGCTTAAGATACCAGCAGAAACTATTTAAATACAAATACAAATAGTGTAATTGTATTTAAATACTGATCAATTTATTCATCAATTTCTGTATAAGCTACGGCGTTACGTACAATGTTCAGCAAAGTTTTTATTGAGTACCTTATTGATATTTTACTTTGTATTTTAAAAACAATTTAGTGTATACTGAGAAGATGTTTTATTTGAAATATTTAAACACAATTATCAAATACTTTTTGTTGTCAGTACTTAAATATTATTTGAAATACCGTGAAAAGTATTTAAATTAGTATTTCAAATACTTCTATTTGAAATACTGACAAGTATGCACGTTATACCGCAGTTGCAATACACATACATAACGAACATTAACATAGCATGTGACCTATATGTTATATAATAATGAAACTTAAGATTAACGGGGAGTACGATTTTCACAAATATATTGAATTCTCTAAAAATTTCAGCAATATAAAGACTAGATCTTCAATGAAAATATCGAATGCCATTTAAGAAGACAGAATGAAACCAAGTCGGGCTAGAACCATTCCCTTTCGTAGTCGCATAATTTCCCAATAAATATCATGAACTGCAAGAATTTTTGAATTTAGATAATTTTTTTTCAATAAATATGATTATAAAAAAAATCAGTATACTGATACTCGTATTACACAAATTATTGTAATCGTTGTGCTATAACTAAAAAATCTATCTTTGGCGATGTGAAAGTCAATATAGAATATAATTTCATTCATAAAATACCTGCACTTTTAACAAGTCCACGCTCAACATATCTCAAGTAGTTTAAAAAATCACAAACAGCAATTATCTGAAATCAAATAATATCGTTATTTTTTGACTAATATTTGTATTTTTTTAAGAGAACAAATCTTTTACTCACTCGATTTCTACAGATTTGAGAAATTGAGTACCATTGGTTTTCCTGATCACTCAGTTGCATTCGGTAATAACATTGACGAGGTACTTCTAAGAGAGCGCATGTTCTGTAAAAAAGTAGTCATTAAATTAATCCTTTAGAAATACATCTCATTAGGTATAAGTAAACTGCAAATCTCGAATTTTGGACGTGTTTTAATTTAAAGAACGACGATTTACAGTGTATATCCGAGTCAGAATTTTACTCTTATTTTCCCACTGAACCCCCTGAAAAAATTTATTTTTGCCGCTGAACCTGCTTACTATAGTAAATTTTGATTTTAAATAAAGTACATATACTTTATTACCTTCCTAGTGGGAAGTTATAGTAATGGGTCCGATTTTGCGAATCCCGAATTTTGACATATCTCCACGTTTTAAGGTCCCCAAAGTCGAATACGATCGTTTTCCAGTGGACGTCTGTGTGTGCGTATGTACGTATGTGCGTTCGGAATTATTTTTCGCCTCGATTATCCCGAGAACAAAAAATGATATCGATGTGGGACCAATTGCATTCGACGCGTAATTATGTAGCTTAGAAATGATTAGATTTCCAGCAAAATCGGTTCAGCCATTTTTTTTGCAGAACCAAAAAACTAGCAAAAATGGAAAATGACCTGAATTTCTCAATTTATAAATTATACCATTTTGTAGACAAAATTTCGAAATCTTTAAAAAAATATGAATATTAAATGATTAGAATACTTGTATGAACACATGGTGACAATATTTCATCGAAAAAAAAAATTGTGTTCATAACAATTGAACATTGTTACTAACAAGTGATTATTGATCATAGTAATATTTAAATAATAAGTTTTAAATTTTTATAAACAATAAAAATAGGGATCCATGCTATATATATGAGTACTTTTAACGCATAATTTTTTCTTGTACTAAAAAAATGTTACCAACTGTATGACATAAATGAAAACATACTTTTTTCGTGTATAACAATGAAATTTGTTGTAAATAATGAATAAAAGGATCTATGAGGTATATTTGAATTCTTCTAACGCATAATTTTTTCTTTTACTAAAATGAAGTAACTAACCATATCAAATGGATAAAAATAGACTCATTTCGTTCATAACAATTCCATTTTTTATAAAGAACGGAAGCGAATTCTATTCGAGGTGTTTTCCATTTTTTCCACTGGGAAGTTGGTCGTGTGGACCTTTCGGGTCGCACTCAGACCACTGCAGAGCACTGATATTTTTTAAAATCAAAATTTTTGTCTTCATCCAGAATATCTACGCGTTTTTTATAATTATTATGAATTTATTAATGAAATCTATATTATTCAATTAGTTTCATCAACATTCGACGATTAAAAATTATTTGTAATGATTTAAAAGAATTTCTAATAGTTAGTGATGGTGAGAAAATATTTTCTATGATATTTAATTGTTCATAACCATACATTATTATAGTTAATATGATTATTTCATTACTACCGAGTACAGAATATTTATAGAAACTATTTTTAATAGTACTCAGTTCTTTTGATTCATGTGTATGAAAAAAAAATTATTAAGTTACTTTTAATAATCAGTGATTATTAATTGCAACTTTTAAATATTTTTTGAATTATTTCGTATATTTTAATCCACTTTTCATTATAATATTGAGTTACCATTAATAGTATTTCATTTATAATATTAATTATTGTGGATTTAAATAAGTAGAAAATAAAAAATTTATAAATTCGTCGCAGCGCAGTGGATGCAGGGACCTGGACTCGATCTCTCGACGTTAAGCAAAACTTTTCGTGTACAGAACTTGGATGGGTGACCGCCGGGAACACCACCGATTTTTCTCTATTTTCTGCTGGACCCCCTGAATGGAAAAATCCCACTAAACCTCCTGAATTTTTTTCACGTTAAACTGCTTGAAATTTTTTACCGCTGAAGGTGCTGAATCGGGAATTATGAAGGGGGTTCAGCGGCAAAATATAAAAATATTTTGTATTATTTTTCCTATACGAAAAAATGATTTTTTCCCGCTGATGCTTCTGACTTTCAGGAGGTTTAGCGGCAAAATAAGAGTAAAATTCTGACTCGGGGTGGTTTGAAATGACTTAATTGTACCAATTGAGACTTATTGTAAGTGCTATTTTTCTTTATGCTTCTGTACTTAAACCTATAGAATAATGTATTAAAATAGCTTTCAAAAGAACGACACGTAAAAAGATAAAATAGATTTCACAGTTCTATTTTTGGGCACAATTGCATCTACTTTATTCTGCGTACATCTACTTTGATGTTCGTAGATTTTCCGTAACTTCTATGGATACATCAGTTTTTTTATAATCAAGATCAACAGCGATATTTCACTTCTCAGATCAGTGTATATTTATATACTGATTTTACTAGATAAACATAGATCTACGTAAATCGAAGTTTTTCGGCTTATTAGATTGAAGTAGATCATAGTAGATCTAAAAAATAGCACAAATGTACAATCAATAGTAATCAAATCAACATAAGACTGACGGCAGTCTTACGTATGCTGGTCAAAATTGGTCTTAATATATGTATTTAACGTTTTCCTAATACGACATAAGATTTTTATCAAAAATTTGATATCAGAAATAAATAGTAATCTGTTTCTGAAAGGAAACAAACGGACGTAAGTCTGACAAAAATTTTTACGCTTGGGTTGGCTACTACACGGAAAAAATGTTCTAGGAATTTTTACTAATCGATTTAGAGTAAATTTTACTAGCCAAAAATTAAAAATTAACAATTTTTTTTGTAAAAATAGCTAAAAAACTTAGGAAAAAATACTAGTTTGGCTGGTAAAAATTACCAAAAAAGTAATAAAAAGTCCTATGCAGACTGGTAAAAATTTCTAGAAAAAAATTTAAAGCGAAAACCTTTACATGTTGGAAAACCTGTAATTTTACGAGACATATCAATCAGTTTCATGCTTCATTTAATAAAGACTTCCCATTAAATTCGTAGCAGCGATACCGCGAAATCGCTGCTTATAAAGTTGAATTCATTGATAAATCGACAGAAGTAACTAGTATTACTAATTCTCTAGCCGCGATCCAAATCCGTTTCAAAGGGTTACACGGCCTCTTTAAACAGCATGATAAATTTAACCATATTAATTTCTTACATTGCATTATCAATCAACAGGCTCTATGCATGAAGAGTCTGTCGATTCCAGAGGTCGAAAATGTTGTCGTCAAAATTGTAAATTCAATCAAAGCTCGCGCTACTCAACACCGACTATTTAAAACGTTCGCTGAAGAGATAAATCCAGAATTTCGCGATTTGAAGTTTTATACCGAAGTACGCTGGCTAAGCAAAGGGATTATGTTAGAAAGATTTTATGAAAATATTAACATTATTTATGAATTTTGTTCAGAGAACGGCGAAATTCTTAATCAATTACGCGATTTTGATTTCGTTGTTAAATTAGCTTTTTTGGTTGATTTAACAAACATTATAAATATATTTAATTGCGAATTGCAGGGGGATCAATAGAAGTTTTTGGATTTCTTCGCCTAACTACTCTATTCACAGAATGTAAAGGGGAGTCTTTTATTCGTTACTTTCCAATATTATTACAATACATAAATCAATTAATAGTCTCATTTAACGATAGATTCAGAGATTTCGATGTGATGATAAAAATTACAGATTTCTTACTGGCGCCATTTAACCCTAATGAAGATGTCATTGCTTTGATTGAAGCGATAAAAATTTTCGATATTCATTGCCATCGTTATTTGCCAAACGTTATGATTGATATAGATGATATTCGCGAAAATAAAAAAATAAAAGCAGTTCTTATAGCGGGGGCGATATTTGGGGAATAATGAAAAAGGAAAAAATTTATCCCGAGAAGAAAAGGAGAGAAACATGGGTCGTGTTTCTCACTTACTTGCACCTATTGGTGGTTATGGTAACCCAAGGATTACCGCAGGTAGCGACTCCCATAGAGTCAAACATTGCCTGGCTCTGCACTACGGAGTCCTACATTAAATATTATATGTTGACTGTTATAAATTTTTTTCTAGAAATTTTTACCAGTCTGCATAAGACTTTTTATTACTTTTTTGGTAATTTTTACCAGCCAAACTAGTACTTTTTCCTAAGTTTTTTAGCTATTTTTACAAAAAAAAATGTTAATTTTTAATTTTTTCGGCTAGTCAAATTTACTCTTAATCGATTAGTAAAAATTCCTAGAAAATTTTTTTCGTGTAGGAATAAGACGAGAATTAGTCCAGTAACGGTGCAATTAAAGATAGGGATATTAGCGAATTCAACCTCTCATTTTAAACTGAGGTTATTTTTGAGTAAAATTGGACGAGAATTCTGAAAAAACTATTCGCAGGCAAAAAAAATGTACCCGTCATTGAGTTTTTTTTGTTATAAACAATTTTTGCCTGCTCGAGCCCTCACATTTTCATTAATAACTTTGTAGTTATGCAGAAATCGATGATACTTTATAGGACATTTTTTGTTCTTTACCGTCTAACGAAGATTTCTGTCACCTTACTTTACTTTTTTTCCGCCTATTTTTAGAGATATTCGATGTCAAAAAATGAAAAAAATCGTGCTAACTATTTTACAGTTATCATGCCAATTTTTCGGTATTACAGAATTCTTTCCAATCGATCTCAAAACAATTTCTTAGTATAAGATTAACAAAATCTGGAAAAAATTTCAAATGTAAGTCTTTAACTGACAATAAATAATTTAAGACATATGAAAACAAGAAAAACGATTAAATTTTCCGATGTTATGCTAAGGAATTGTTTTGAGATCAATTGGAAAGAATTCTGTAATGCGCGTACATTTTTTTTGCCTGGGAATAGTTTTTTCAGAATTCTCGTCCAATTTTACTCAAAAATAACCTCGGTTTTAAATGGGAGATTGAATTCGCTAATATCCCTATTTTTAATTGCACCGTTACTGGACTAAATTATTGATCTACAAGAAGTAGAAATCTGTAACAGATAATATCGGTCTTGTTATCAATATTATTAAATTCAATAAAAATATTCACATATGTAGACCAATGTTCTTATTTAGATACCAAGTATTAGGATGACCGAGCGGGTTAAGACGTAGGTTTAAGTTGTATGCATGCGAACGGTCGTTGGTTCGAATCTCGTTGTAGGCAAGAAATTTATTTACAATGAAAATTTAAATTAAACTTAAAAAGAACAGAAATGAAATGAAACAAGTAGAATTTAACTATATTAGCAACATCAGCCATGAAAAAATTTTTTCGATACAATATAACGAGTATGTCACATTTGTAACATTATATCCATATTATGACGATATAACAGTGTTTAGTGGGAAATTTACAATATTTTTATCTATATGTAACATCAAAGTTATATTTTCCTGAAATGTAACAAGGACATAACAATATTACGTCACATTGTTACGTTCATGAGTGGGAAATTGTAAGTTACATGTGCATCATATGTGACTCACATTTATATAATGTTTAGAATATTTAGAATAATTATTCTAATAAATACTTACTTTGAAAAGCCAGATTTGTTCTTATCGTTGATAGCTTCGATTAATATAATTCCATCGAGAACAGCCTGTCGAACTTTCATTCCAAGATCTTCGTTAGGGAAAGTCAAACATAAATCTATATCTTCTTGAAAAACTCTTGATACGAATGCGTTACTTTTATCAATACAAGGATTCGATTTCCATGTCAAAAATTCAGAATATACTGTCGGATCAAGTTCTATTCCAAAATATTTATTTTTCTCATATTTGTTGGGGCTTCGTTCCTTATCTTTTTCTTGCAATTCTTTTACATGATCTTGATCATTTTTTTCATGTATTTGAATATCAACAAAAAATTGTAATTTTTGTTCTTTAGTAGGAGATTCCGGAGGTGAATTTTCTCGATTATATTGTGAAGGTGATGTACGGTATTTTTTATTGAGTAACCTCATTTGAAAATCATCAGAACTATTGAACTTACATCGAGTATCGATTTGTGGGTGTAAATGGGGATTTGGATGAGCAGGAGTTGACGTAAGAACTAAAGTCTTCAGTGCTGCTACTTCAGCAGCCAAAACCTCAGTTTTCATACGGTTTTCCTTTAATAAACGTTCAGCTGTTGCTTGACGAGCATTTGCTTGACGAACCATTTTATGAGCCTCCTTTACAGAATTTGATTTTCTATTATTAATTAAACAATATGACATATATAAAAAGAGTTCAATATCTAATTAATTAATATAATGCAACTAAATAAACAAAAACATAAATTATAGTTAAAATAATTCTCAATGTAACTTTTTACACAGAAAATGGATAATCTTATTTTAAATTGTTTAGTTTTCTTATTATCCAGCGTAAAAAATTCAAAATTAAATTATCCAACTTTAGTTCTCAATGATATTCCTGATGGATTTGAGGCAAGTAATTATTAACTTTAAGACAACAGTCACTATGTGTGATAAAAAAACAGTTATTTAACTAACATGAAATATTCAATCAACTGTTGATCCGAATGTAACCTTTCTTTTATTTAAAAAATATAAAGCAAAAGTTGTAGATAAAAAACTACTCTTAATCACATTTAAACCGTTCATTTACTTTTTAGCTGATTGTAAGTTGATGTGACGTTCAATTGACCAATAATCAACACTCAAGTAACCGTCTATGAATGGTTAACTCATATATTCACATAACTCATAATTCATAAATCTCACATTCTAACGGTTGATTTATAATTATTCTAAGGGAAAGTTACCCTAAAATAACTCAAAGTAATCGCTACTCGTACAGAAATAAATTATTGAAAAATCAAAAAAAGCCTCTCATAAAATTACAATTTACTGCTGAAAATCGCTCAAATACTTGAAAACCCCTTAATTGTTTTCAGGCTATCAGTCTTTATGTGTTGCCCTAGATTTTTCAAAAATTATTCATAGTTTTTTTAGAGATCTTTCAGAGACTAGTTATATTTGTAATTGGAAATTCAGTACTTTCCAGTGAGCTGGTGTTACCCGAAAGATTCTCAGGACTAACTTTTTAGTAGAAAGAATGATATGATTTAGTTAGTTTACCATTTTTTTCAGTTTTTTAATTCTGTATAAAGAATAGCTGGATCGATTTTTCTGAAAACCTAATCAGTTCTAAGTTGCGTAATTATGCATTAAATGCAATTCGTCCCACGTCGATACCATTCTTTATTTTCGAGATAATCGATACGTAAAACAATTTTAAACACACCTACAGTCATCGACGTCTACTTAAAAACTATTATATTCAACTCTCGGCACCTTGAGACAAAGAGCTTGAGTCTTTTTTTTCAACTGCCTCTTTTTATTGTTCTTTTTTCTAGTTTCTAGATGACAGATAGTATCATTAATGACTTTTCTACAGTAAATATTGGATCTACTTTCTTTATAAAATCTTTTCTTCAGTGGATATTTGTACTCAAACAACATCTCGCACATGAAGAGCTTTTTTTTTTCTACTCATAAAGAACTTTCCAAGAAGACTTCTTATTAGATAGCTTATGAAAAAAGATCTTTAAGACTTTGTTTTTAAAATTTCAACAACAAAGCATTATTCAAAATCCATACGATTGTTAATTTAAATTGAACCGATTTCATTCGAGACAAATAATAACATTCGTAATGAATACTCTGTAAGAAACAATAATGAAGTTTAATTATCCCGTTCCTAAAAGATTTTCCGAAAAAATAAGAATTAATCTTTTTATCTTTTTCGAAGTAACAGAAGACAAATTAATTGATATGCAAGAAGCTAATGTGTTTATTGAATAAAAAAAAATTAGTTTTATTTCTAAGGGCCCTAGGTCTTTTTTTTGATAAGAAGTAAGAAAATGATCAGAAATTGTCCGCTCATCTTAAATTTATTTTTCTCCATACCTCGATCGAGAGTCCGTCCCTCCCGCACCGATTTCAAAGACGGAAGCGTAAGATTTGTGCACCGGTAAGGTTACACGCGCGCCCTCTACAACAGCTGTTAAGCTATGCTGTCTGAACGTAGGCATTCTTTTAGTTCTGTCACTTATATGTGAGTCGTTTTATAATTTATAATAAATATATTAGTTAAATAGTGATATCCAACTCATGCAAATGAACAAATTTCAGAATGTTTATCAACAAATTCAAGTTTTAACAAAGATCCATGTAATATGTATATAAATTGCGTATTTCATGAAAATATCATAAATAATTTCCATTATTCTTGTATTAATTGTAAAGACAATGAAAAAAAGAAAAATATGCAATAAAATAGCGTTTAATTTAAAAAAAAGTCATTTTTTAATGTAATGTAAAATGTGATCTTTAAAATAGAAAAATAATTATAAAAATAAAATTTTTTTTTTTAAATATTATTATGATTTTTATATGTTTTCAATGCCTGCCCAATAGCACTCGCTTCGCTCGTGCAGACAAATGTCAGGGCAGGCATTAAAAACATATATTCTATTCAATTTTGAAAAATAAGTCTGTGAAAGAAAGAAAAAAAACCGAAGCTTCGGGAATGTCCGAAGGGAGTCGCTGGAATAAGGCGCAAAAGTAAAATATGGCCGTGTTATGGGCTGTCCGCTAAAATGTGGTTTTTCATTTATAACTATTAGACGAACTTTCGACCGAGATATGAAGAAAAATAGTATACACTAAATGGGCAGGAAGTTAAAAGCCCTGCATTGCACACCATGATGCCCTCGGCTTCGCCTCGGGCGTCATGGCGTGCAATGCAGGAATTTTAACTTCCTGCCCATTTAGTGTAATATACTATTGATGTAAATTATTTTATAAAGATTGTCACGGAATATTTTTTCGTAATATGTTCATAATATTCTCCGATTTCCTGCACATTTGAATTACGTGTTGTAATTTGTATTGTATTGAGTGAAAATATTTATTTCAATAAAAAAGAAAAGAAATTGATAGACGCACGATTTTCATCAGAAAATTTAATATCAGAATTCTGTAACCCCCTATATATACAAAAGAACGGCTCAAATTATATAGTGCAAAGCAGATAAAAGAAAAAGAGTGAAGGATTTCTGGGTTCTGTTTGATTAAAAGAAGCTTTAAAACACTAAGGAGAAATATAATAGAGATTCCATTATGTTATAATAAATATTACAACGTAATGTAATAGTTTACTTGGAAAAGGTTGGCAGTAAGTTCTTCCAGCTCTGTTTCCACATCTTGCCTGAAGTAAGACAATCGTACGATTTCCTCTTCTTTCAACTTTAGTTCTTCATGAGCCTTCTTTAATTCTTTATGTAATTGGGTGAGTGTATCGTCTTTAAATTCTTTAGCAGCTTCCTCCCATTCAATATTTGTTAAAGATGATACGTCATTAGTTCTTGCAACAACATCTGTTTTTAACTCAGTCTCTGTATACTTAAATAAAACTTTGATTAATTTCCTGATTTTATAACTAAATAATTTCTTACATAAATTATATAATATTTAATTCAACTTACGTCAAGAAGAGATATAAATTCTTGATTTATAGCTACAGAATTTCGAGTTGATTCATGATCTTTAGCCGAAATTTTTTTATAAAAGTTTTTTATTTTTTGATTTAAATTAAGTAATTCAGCTTGTTGAGAAACTTGAATATCTTTTGATCTATCATTTGTTTTCATTTTATTCATTCGACATGATGTTGTTGGATTCTTGTCGATAATAGGTTGATCATATTGTTGTACCTTTTCTCTGTAATTGTACACTAAGATAATTAAAAAATATTGGAATTTTTAATTTATAAAAATATTGAAAAACTTGTTTTTTCTCTCTTTTATCATAATGGATGTTCTTCTTGTTCTGTAATCTGGTCTGCTTAAACGTTCCTATTAACAAAGGTAAATCCTATAGAGCTTTTCAGAATTTCAATAGGAAACAAAACACTAAAATAGGAATTTTTGACTGTCAAAAAGAATCTAACAAGACGGTATCAATTGGAATCGGAATTCTAAAAGCATTTAGTCGCCCTATGGAATCTAGATTGATCCTATTAACCGAACTGAATACGATAATAACAATTTTAAAGGAAAGTTGGCAACGAAATAGGAAATATAAAAATATAAATATATAAAATGCGACAGAGAAAAATTTTCACCTGGTTATTTCCTTCAATAGGATTCTATCGATTGTAATGGGTTAGAATCCCTGGGTTTCTATAGGTAATCGTTAGATTAATAAAAAAAAATGTGACCCACCAAATATTTTTAAGTACTGATATTCCTCCATAAGATTTGATATATTTTTTCTTCTATTGCTACAAGATAAAAATTTCAGATCACTTTTATTATTCCTCGCTTAGCCCTAAGTCACAAAAGCCGATAAATTATGATTTATTGACTTCAGATCAAGCTCTATAATCACTACACATAATTAATACCTCGGATCGAAATACGGAAATGAAATTCTTAACCACGGATAAAAACGACAGTCTCACTTTAACGATTATTAAGACAAGTACCAATTGCACTGTGTGAGCTTCTACAAGCCGTGTTTGCTTATTATCAGGTGAAGTTTGACCAGTGATTAAATAATCTTGGATCTAATTCACGCGAATCTTAACATAAATTAGTGATATTCGGTTAAATTGACCAGTTGCAATGATCACAACGATCCGTTTGATTGACCAATGATTTAAAACGTCCAATTGATGCTGAAACGACCCAGAAGTTAAAGAACGACCAGGACATTAACTCTAACGAACCTTCTTAAATCGGTAAGAAACAATTATATTCCGATCTCTTCCAAAACAATTTATTCTAAATTTTTATCTGCATTGTAATAAATCTTCTCTTATATCAAACACTGTCAAACGGGAAATCCATCATAGCAAATACTTTCGCAATTATTTCGTTTCTTAAAAAGAATTAAACTTACATACTCTTTTTAATTGCACACCCTGCGGAACAGGTTTTTTTACACTACTTTCTCGTTTCTCCTGCATTAACACCTTTCTCCCTTCCACTGCCTCACTATTTTATTCTTCCCATGTTAACTACCCTTTCTCCCTTTCATTTGTCTCAACTCTTTCTACCTGCCCGACACATTATTACACACATATCATGCCGGGTTGCATCTGCAGCCGACTTATATCCTAACCATGATATCTTATTTGCACGAAGACACAGGGAAACTGCAGAAAACCTGTGCTGATACAACTGGCTTTGTGTGATAAAAAAACGGTTATTTAACTAACATGAAATATTCAATCAACTGTTTATCCGAATGTAACCTTTCTTTTATTTAAAAAATATAAAGCAACAGTTGTAGATAAAAAACTACTCTTAATCACATTTAAACCGTTCATTTACTTTTTAGCTGATTGTAAGTTGATGTGACGTTCAATTGACCAATAATCAACACTCAAGTAACCGTGTATGAATGGTTAACTCATAGTTCATAAATCTCACATTCTAATGGTTGATCAATAGTTATTCTAAGGGAAAGTTACCCTAAAATAACTCAAAGTAAACGCTAAGTTTACTATTAACCTAAGTTCAACTCTCATTTAACAGTTGACATGAATCCATCAGGGATACCATTACATATAATTGTCTATTACTGTATACAGTCACAAAGAGTAAAATTACTATTCCTTTAAAAGTCATATAAAATATTATGTAATTCTTTATGTTTACATAGTGCAGTATACGGCAATTATATACGGTTCTATATCAAAATATACAACTTCTAATAATATACTTTGTACATGGTCATACCCTGCTTAAAGGATCACATTGAGAAATAAAAATTGAATGGGAAAATTGTATTGGAAATTTCTTATTGAAACCTATTAGAAATGCGTTTCCTATAGAAATCCATTAAATCTCATTCAATTGTCCCATAGAGATGGATCAAATCCTTTTCAGTTTTTGTAGAGGAATAGAAAAAATTTTATAGGATTTTAATATTAACTTTATAATCTTATTCAACTTTTGTCTTTCCTTCTCAACCCTTTTATAGGATTGGATGTTATTTGATAGGATTTTAATGCTCTCAAATTTCCCATAAAATTAAGGGTAATCTGATTAAACGTTTTAATAAAATCTTATTACCATAGAAAAAAATCAGTTTAAACAAAAGGAAATTTTAATTCGCTCTGGAGGTTTTTGGTTTTTCGAGATATACTGTTCAAATATACCCTCGAAATGGAGTTTATTAAAAACTTTGTTCAAAAAAATCCTGTTGATGGTGAAATTCGATCCTGATATCCTCGGATCCATAGTCCAGTACGCTGCCGACTGAGCTATTCTAAAATATGAAGTTATGACTTTCCCTTTACTAATTTGATTTCAATATTAGTAACAATTTAAACATTAATCATGTAGATTTTGATTTAGAAAATATTCTCTAGTCACGATGTTCCCTATAAGGTTTTCACATTTGAATTGATACAATGCTTGAATAGAAGAGAGAGTATTGACTGTTGGAGGATTTCAACCTATTAAATCATGCAAAATCCTATTGAGATTTTAAGTATAATAAAACCAATTTTTATAATTCTATTAACATCCATTAATGAGAAAATCAGGATTCTAAGGGTTTATAATATTTACTCGCAATTACCATCGCAATCCATATTTTCCGATTGAACTTCTTTTATAACAAATATTTCTTTGACTCAACCTATCTGAATTCTTCGTTTTCTATTGGGATCTTCTATCAATCTATAGGATTTTACATATTTCAATAGGACAGTTTAAGCTCGGTAATTCAGTGAAGTAATACTTTCTAAGTAATACTGTCCTTGTAGACAAAGTCTATTTCTTATTGAAACTCTTTAATGCCCTCCGATAGAAATACTTAAAACCTTGTTCGAAAATACTTCGAGTGAATGAAAATATTCAAGTTTGCTCCCTAGCAAAAATTTCAAAATAGAGACAAAAGAATTGTAATTTATTTTTTATTTATTTACATAGTACCTGAAAGTAATTTTTACGAACAAGTGTAAGTATTCATAAAGGAATGCTTGTGCACAAATATAAATGTAATCATATTCTATGAGATTGTGTAATCACAGATGACTGTAAAGTTACTTATGTTTTGGAAATTGCTAACAGTTTTGAGTTATTAACTTCCTATTAGGAAGTTATTGTAATTGGGTCGATTGGTGAAATTTGAATTTTCATTAAATTTCCACGTTTCGACATATTTGCAAGCATACTGACATATTTTTAGAATGATGTGTGTGTGTGTATGTATGTATGTGCGGACGTCAGCATTTTTTTCGTTTTCGATATCTTAAGAACGGATCAAGATATCAACTTGAACCAAAATTAATTCGAAAGATATTATTATAAAGTAGATCTGAAAGAAATTTGAACAAATACGAGTTTTTTTTTTATAACAAAATAACTAAAAAAGGAATGAAAAGATTAGCTATTTAAAATACTTATAAGCCAAACAATAACAATTTTATTTGAAAATTAAGTCGATATTGACTAGACATTATTGTTCACAACCAAATATGACTCCTCACAATTACGCATTGTTTATAACAATATGAATTTGTTAT
The DNA here is from genome assembly GCF_013357705.1 of Chelonus insularis. Lineage (NCBI taxonomy): Eukaryota > Metazoa > Arthropoda > Insecta > Hymenoptera > Braconidae > Chelonus > Chelonus insularis. The sequence goes on from NW_023276525.1 coordinate 31,026, forward strand.
AAACAATTGAAAATTGTATTTATCGATTAACTGATGCGTCTATCACATGGATTCAGAAGCTTTCAACAAAATAATATGATCAATGATGAGATATGACTCTTAACAATTACGCATTGTTTATAACAATATGAATTTGTTATAAACAATTACTAATGGGAAGTTCGTCGTGTTAGCACAAAGTGTGCTCAGACCTATTTTTTAATTTAATTGTTTTCTTTATCTAATTTTATTCTTCATCAGAGCCTATTATTGTAGTAGTAAGTGCCCGATTGGCCTTCCTTTCTCTTCATAGATATTATTACTATTTTTACAGCGTGACATATTTTGCCAATTCTATCCAAAAATTGGGTAACGCCCGAAAGTTTCTTTCAACTAATTAATTTTTCTTATATATTAATTGATAAATTATTTAATGAAATCTTATTGTTTTTAATTCTTTAGTCATACACGTCTGTATGGTTTAGCAACTCTCCCTTCAGGCACGGTACAGTTACAAGGTTTTGACATATTTAAGGTTAGACATTATTAAGCAGCTGGAGAACATAATCATTGGTTCCGAGAATCTTTTGAATGGTTTCTGGCCCAACGCCCTCAAAGTAGTGAAAATTATACCGATATCTAAAGCTAGTGTTAGACATACGTTCACAAATTATCTATCTCATTTATATCAAACGCTAAGATTCTCGAAAAGACTGTGTATACTAGACTCAATAATTTTTTATATGCATATTATGTAATATTGAATAATCAATTTGGCTTTATCAAGGAAAGGAGTACTTCAGATGTCCTAGATTTACCCTAACGGAATACTGAAACCGTTTTAAAACGGTTTTTATAGCAAAAAAAAAAACGCTTTCTAAACCATTCAAAAACCGTCCATAAAATATCAGTGCTCTCCAGTGATCTGGGTGCGACCCAAATGGTTCATACTACTAATTTCTTAGTGGAAAAAATGATAAAATTTTGCTAGTTTACCACTTCTTTCAGTTTTTTGATTCTGCAAAAAAAAAAAGCCGGATCAATTTTGCTGAAAACCTCAGTTGTAGTTGTGGTATTATGTGTAGAATGCAATTGGTCCCACATCGATATCATTCTTTGTTCTCGAGATAATCGAGGCGAAAAATAATTCCAAACGCACATACGTATATACGCATATACATACATATAAACACCCACTCAAAAACTGTTGTATTCGACTCTGGGGACCTTGAAACATGGAGATTTGTAAAAATTTGGGATTCGCAAAATCGGACTCATTACAATAACTTCCCACTGGGAAGTTAAAAAATCAAAATAGAAAAGAAATTTTTTAAAAATGTAAAGAAAGTTGTTTTAACTATTTTGTAGTTTCTGCAGAAGAAAGAATCTATCACGTAACCAATTATATTATATTCATTCAAAGTATACTATACAAATTTTTATTATCAACCACTAATCTATACCTGAGTCAGAATTTTTCTCTTTTTTTGCTGCTGAACCTTCTTCATGACTCCCGATTTAGCACCTTCAGCGGCATAATATTTTAAACAAATTCAAGGGCTTCAGTAAAGTTTATTCAACAAAATAAAGATCACCTTTATTTTATGTACGGATCTTCTCATTTAACACTACCTGACCTTTCAGGATCTGCTACATTTGGTGACCTCGACATGACCTTTCTGATTTTTCATTAACTACGCGAAACTGTAAATTATTTTCACGCGTAATATTTCGTCACGTGCTTCGCGTCGAGTGAAGTGATTTCCTTGTAAGAGACACCACTAGTGCAAATGGAACTGCGATAAATTGTATTGGAGATCGTGGGTTATCACAATTCTTACGACACTTTAGGGCACTTGTACCACGCATCGACGAAGATGTTTCAAAATCAAGATGGATGTCCATCCTCCCAGATCAGACCAAGGCTCTTCTGACTGTCCAGACTGACTTCACAAATCTGGTGTTTGTTTTTACTATAACAAATTCGGTGAAGACGCTAAAAACTGCACCTCTGACTGCAAATGCCAGAAAAACGACAAAGGGAATCACTAGCAACGGAACGTGATTCTCAATTGATAACCACCTAATTCATCAAAGACAACTCATCCAAGACCCAATTTTTTGTTGACACCAGCTCAGACATCTTTGTGGGTCTAAATGAATGGAAAAAATCGTCACTTCAGCTGGTCGGATATCACCTGCTAGCAGTAAATGAAACTACTATACAGACCTATGGCTGCAAAACACTACCACCAAATCTTGGTCTCAGGCGTGACTTTACATGACGTTTTATCATCGCTAACATCACTCGACCCATAATTGGAGCTGACTTTTTGAGTCATTTTGACTTATTAGTTGACCTGAAAAACAAATGCCGGCGTGATGAAATTATGACACTTACTACACGAGGAAAAGTCATGACTTCAAACGAAGTTTTGATAAAATCGATTTCTCGTGACACAGTCTACCATGACCTGCTTCGGAAATTCTCAAGCATCACCAATCCTGACGGCATAAATACAATCAAAAAAAATTCAACAACACGTCATATAAGAACCACACCAGGTCCATCTGTCGCCTGAAAAGCGAAAAAAAAGCACCTAAGAAACTGAAAACGGCACAGAAAAAATTTCGTAAGATGATCCAAATTGGCCTTACACGATCCGGAAGTAGAGCGTGGTTATCACCACTACATCTTGTTTCCAAGAAAGCTGGTGAATAGCGCCTGTGCGGAGATGACAGACCACTCAACGCCAGGACGATCCCTGATCGCTACCCAGTGCGTTGCTTAGACGACTTCTTCTCCAACCTGAACGCTCTAGAGGACATTGAAAAAACAACTATCATTACTCCTTTTGGCCTGTTTGAGTTCCCGTATATGATTTTTGGCTTACGCAACGCTGCCCAGACATTTCAGCGATTCATCGACGAGATAACACGTGACCTACCGTTCGTTTTCGCCTACATCGGTGACTTTCTTATTGCAGCAACTGACCAATCAGAACACCTTCAGACTACGGATTGGTCATAAACACAGCCAAGTCAATTTTCGGCACCTCCGCAGTCAAATACTTGGGTTACACTAACGACAAGTCAGGTATTAAACGACTTCTTGACAGGGTGAGGAACATTTTTATAATTCGAAAAATGGATTGGCTCCAATAAAGAAATATAACTTCGTCTATACATAAATTTTTATTGGCTAAATGATTTTTATTGATTCAAAACAATTAATATTTTTGAAAAATGATCATTTGAATGAAGTTGTGTATAAGCCTGATACATAATTTTAATTTACTGAGTGTTAATTACATTATTTCATCTCTTGAAAGGTATTGTATTATTATATTCCGTAATTATAAGACATTGAGAAATAAAAATGTTAAAATCTCTCAAGAGAACTTATAAAAAAACTGCTCCAAAAAAAACGAAAACAATTAAAAGTAAATGAATTTGATTTGCAGCTTGAAAAAGAAGATAATGAAGAGATTGATATCAAAAACGTAGAATTTCGAATGACAAATGATTACTCATAAGCTCATTAAACGCAAGCACTGCAATTATGATAGCAACTCATGAACGGGTAGTTATTATTTTAATACCAGAAGTGAACTTATTTACATATATCAACTTAATTTAATACAAATAAAGATTGCATTCGTGTAACAATACATAAATTTTTTATTACATATCATTAGTTTTGAATTAAAAAGTTGTTAACATTTTTTTCAGTAATATAAATTATTAATTACGCAACAAATTCATTCACTATCTGATTCCAAATTTCCAGAGATTACTTTTAGTAATTTTTTTTCTTAAAGTCTTTTTCTTCTATATAGCAAAAAATTTTTTTTTTTTCGATTTATTTTCATTCGATTAAGTTAAATCAATTGTTAAATGGTAACCCCGTGCAACATTTACTCTTTTCAATACTTAAGTCTGTAGGAAATGACATGATTTTATTATTGCACTGATTTCCCATCGCCGGCTTAGACCCCTCTCTACAGGCATGATAAGCGCGACTTATTATGTCTGTAGTACATAACAAAAAATTTTTTTTTCATAGTTTTTAAACGATTTTAATACCGTTTTTAACGGTATAAATTTCGTTTCCGTACGGTTTTTAAAACGTTTTGTTGAACGATTCTTGCTTTTTGGACCTAGCTAAGGCTTTCGAAAATGTTAATCACAGTATTCTTCTCAATAAATAAAAAATATATGCCAGTATAGCGTAGTGTATAGTAAGATATAATGTTATAAACAAATATCTGTACAACACTTGAGCAGACAAGAAACCGGGATAAAAATAATGAATTGTGCATGATCATGCATGGGTATATATTCTATCTATTGCCATGTATATGCTCTATTACATCTAATTGTGCATAATTAAGCATAATTGTATGTGATCCGTTTTCGGAAATTAACTTTGTATTATCGTCATTGGTTTGGTTGTTCAATGTATCCAAATCAGAATGTTTAGACTTTAAGAAATCGTTTATAAGTGTTTATTCATTTTCAAAGTCATCCTAAAATATCTTATAAGAAAATTTAAATTCAAAGTCTTTTGTAAGAAACAAAAACTAACCTTAGTGAACAGAAACTTTTATCGTCTTCATCGAATAAGCTAGTTGGTTCGACATTATCAACTGTTTCATCAGATAAATATTCAAAAAGATCTGTTGCAGCACGTGCCAAATCTGACTTTAGAATTGGATAAGAAGAATTCAATGCTTTTCCCCCATAGTCTGCTTTGTTAAAGTATAACTCATCTTCGTCAGTAGTATACTCTTCATCGCCAGTTGTCCCTGTGCTTCCAGCTCTTCTATGTTTCGTAAGAGGTCGATATATATAATCATTCCCTCCAGTGACAGATTGAGAATCATTCGAATCTATTGCATTAGGCTGCTTTGACTCTATTGCCCTCATATTTATATTATGAGTTTTTCCGTGAATATTTTCTGAAAAAATCGAAAACGTATTTTTATTACTAACTTTGAGGAAATATATAGATATATTGAAGCATATGAATCTTTGCGCACTTGTTTTAGACAAATAAACAGATAAAATAAGGAAATACTTATAGAAAAAGATTTGCGCAACAGCGATCCATGGAATGAAACGAGATGAGAATAATTAGTTTAAGGATAACCGAAATATCGGAATTTAAAAAATTGAAGCGGTTTGGCAGATTTTTATCGGCCATATGTAAAACGAGTAAGAAAATAAGAGATATGAAATTAAAAGAGATAGAAGATAACCATAGTGACAAACACGCGGGGAGAGAAAGATAGCATGATCGAAAAAAAGAGATAGCTTGAATGAGTAAAACGCGCGGTTGAAAAGTGGCCAAAAGTAAGGAATCTCCAGATTTCCATGTTTTGGTAGTTCTATGTACATAAAATTTTGAAATAAGGTCGAATGTATGGTCCGTAGACGATGTACGTCGAAAAAAAATTATTTTTTATATTAAATTGCATTGACAAACAATTCTTAATTAACATTATTCAATTATTAACTTATCACAGTATTTTAAAACAGCATAAAAATTTTCGCACTAACTCAGTCATGTAAATGACGTCTATAGCTTTTTTTAAGTGGCAAAAAAGACAACACTATGCATTTCGGCATAGTTAATGAATTTGAAAGTTCTTTGAAGACTGAAAAATAGTGACTTTTAAGCCTTCATTAACTCTTTTTCCCGACATAAGTCCATAGTATTTTTATCAAAATCTAGTATTAAAAACACTGTTTTAAAGTTGTTGATAATGAGCGGTCTCCAGATTTCCCGGTTCCACTGATTTTATTGCATGAAAATTCCAGAAGATGGTAGAATATATGGTCTGTAGACTATATACATCGAAAAAATTTGTTTTTTTATTGAGTTGCAAAAAAAAAAACATGAACAAATATAAAAAATTAACATTAGTTATTTATTAGCTCATTACAGATTTATATGAAGTTAATAAATTTTATATCGGACATCTATAACTGCAGACTAAATAATTTTGATCGTAGGTATTTATTGCTTCCTAAAAAGAATTTTATGATTTCTTCATAGCGACTTATATTTGTTTAGATATATACTGTAACTTATAATTTATAATGTTGGTTGACATTGGCAACAAGAAAAGTGTCAAATAGATACACAGTCCGAATACTTTTTTAAAAAATAGAGTGTACGAATCATCTTTCACGATCGCTCTGTAATAATTTGAAAGAAACCAGTGAAGGTAAAAGACGAATAAAAAAATGGCGAGATATTATCAAAGAAAATATACCAAGAATAAAATATGATATCACAGCAACGGTTAATTATAGTATTAAGCAAGATATAGGTGAAACCGAAAGAATAAAAAATATTCGTCATGATTGTTTGAATGTACCGCATTATATTTTTGGAAATCATGAAAACTGCGCCAGTTATTTTTGCAATAACAAGCCAAAAAAAAAAATGAAATTAATTATGTTCCAAATATGATAAAAGCAGGTGTATTTCAACAAATCGAAGTAGCCTTTCAGCGAATAACGTTGAATGCAGATAGTTTAACACAAAAGATGAATAATAACATTGTGGAAACTACGAATTCTGTCTAGGCTAAAATAGCATCTGCTAAGCGCATACGATTCGCTTTCAATATTCGATGTTCAGCAACCGTTATTCAAGGTTATGGACAAAATGTACTTCAAAAGATGGCTGAAGCCAGGGAAAAAATGCCTACAAGAATTTTAGGAGATATTGAAAAAAAAGAAAGTTAAAAAAAAGTCGATGGGAACCAACGAACAAAAAATAAGTCAACAGAAAAAGCAAAATCGTCCAAGGACTATGGAAAAATTTCAGAAAGCCTGACATAAATGAATCAGAATTTAAAGATCGAAGGAAAAATTTATACAATTATGGTTATGGCAAAAACCTCGATATCAAATCCAAACTGAAACTTAAAAAGATAACCTGGGATTGCTGACTGATATCTTGCATAACACTATTTCTACAGAACATTTTTGTAAAATTTGCAAGTTGAGAAAGTCAATCTCATGTGTAGAAATTGTAAAAAAAATTCTTTACAAAGCAAAACGGAATACTGTTGCAGACAAACACGAGGCAGAAAGTTTAAAACAAGCTTGAAATTAATTTCAAAACAAAGAAAAAGATTCGAAAATTCAACAATTTTGATTATTTATCAATCTTAAACAACCCCGTTTATTAGCTTTACCATCCGGTGGACTTATGAACAATGTTGGAATCGTAGAAATTTTTTGTCCCATGAAGGCAAAAGAATTAACACCAGAAGAAGCTTTCAAAGAAAATGTTGCAGAAATAAGTAAAATTTATACTAACGAAGACATTCGTGAAATGAACACTCATCATGTGTTTTATTATGGAATACAAGGATTATTACATATTACAAATCGTAGTTATTGTATATTGGTACTATAGACTTCTTCAGGTATGAAGCAGACAAAAGTACTGAAAAATGATGAATTTTGGACTGTTCATATAGAAGAATTTTTAGAAAGATTCTATACGAATTGTTTGCTTCCGGAAAATCTCGATAGCAGGCACAATCGAAAGATGGAAATTAGAAATCCTACGTACATGACTACGGAGCTTATGAGAAAAAAACGAAAACGAACATCCATGTTTTCTACGGGAATATTTAATGATCCTGAATATAATTATAAAGATATCAACGCAGATTATCCAGTAGCGCAATATAAATAAAATCCTAATGTTTTACTCGATGTGTCTGAATATAATTTGTCGTCTACAGAATTTAGAACATTGAGAGACACGTGGATTGATGTTGATGTTATTCATAGCTATTCAATAGCTCAATATTCATAAGAACATTGTAGAAATGTGCAATTTATAACCACTCGGCATACTGCATTTATATTAGAAGATAACAGTGAACGGGAAGAAATAGATCCTTCATGTTTTATTTATCACATTGATTAGAGTTCAGTAAACATTCTTTTACTAATATATACGTATCGCAATCATTAGTGTCTTCTAGATATTGACACAAAAAATAAATATGTACTACATAAAGATCCTATTAAAGGAGGAAAATTTATATGATATACAGTGGAAAGTTTTTACTGAGACAGACTTGACTATCAATAGGCTAGTACCGTCTGATGGGTATAATTGTGAAATGTTTATTATGTATTATATGGAGAATATTGGGTTTCAAACTATTCTCGAAAACCCTTACTACGATCTAAATAAACGCAGATCCGATATTGCATCATATTTGTTAATACATCGAAATCGATGGAGAATATTTGTATGCACGGGTGACAAAAAAAAACATGACATTCGAATGTACATCATGTAAACGTAAAATACATGATAGATGTCGAATGAGATATAAAAACGGTGAACCCATGGATAGTGATGATTGGACTTGCTCATTGTGTTCAAAATATTTTTCGTGAAATAAACTGATCTCAAGAAAAATTTGATCAAAATATAGGTCAAATTTATTCGTGCCGCAGAAACAAAGAGAAATTTCGAAACATAAAATGATATTATTTTCTTGTTTAGATTCTGCATTCAATTGATAGCTAATTATTACAAATTACAGGAGTAATTAATAAATACAGAAGTAATTGATAATGTTGTTATTTAAATTTCTAAATTAATAATTAGTAATTTTACTAAGAATTAATTAAGATTTTTATTTATTTTGTGATGGAAACATCACGTTCTCATAATAAAAAAAAAATAATGTTTTAATATGTATATCAACGATTCAACTTATGGTTCAATAATAAATTATGTGTTTTAAAGTTCACACATATATTTTGACCATAACACATATGTTTAAAAGAACTTATTTATGTTTTAATATTCGTCAAGATGTTTTAACGTTGAATCATACAATTAAACGTTTTAACTTATGTTTTAATGATTAAATATATGTTCTAACGAACTTATTTATGTTCAAATGGTCGAATATAGGTTCTAATGTTCCAAATCATATTCCAATGAACTAGAATATGTTTTAACGTTATGTTATGTGTTCTAACGAACTCATTTATGTTTGTTGAGAAAATCTCAACTTGTGAATTTAACCTAACCGTTTAAGGATAGGGATGATTGTGCTGGAACAGAGCAAACGGAAGTCAGGTTTTATAAAAAATAAAGTATCTTTATTTTCAGCACTAACAGGTACACTAAATACACTGACAACTTTGTGTTATTAAATAGGAAGACTGAATGTCGCTCAAAATCACTGAATGTCTATTTCAATTACTGAATCTGAAGTCAATGTCAAAAAAATACTCAACTTGGTGTGTTCGGTATTATTGACCTCCCACATGAGCTCAGCACGCTTCTCAAGTTGAGCAAAAATGTGATTGTGCACGTGGCGTTAGCCTATCAATGCAATGCAAAATGAATTTTGATGAAATGTCTTGAATTTCCAATGATCTGTCTTGAAATAGTTCTTGATTTTAGTTTCAAAATAAAGCCTGAATGTTTCTGATGATTCACAATAGCACTAGTACTGATGATTGTCTCAAAACTTTCAGATTTGTTAAGAAAGAATATGAATGGCGTGTACACGTGAACGAGAACAGTAAAAGAATGGTGACAGGAACTTCATTAGTCAAAAGGGACACTGAAAATTAGTCAAATGATTGACTAAATTAAGAATTATTGATTATTTGGTCGATTGGTTATCGACACAGTCCCAAGATGGCCGCCGAAGTTCCTGTCAGCTGGCAAATTCAAACTGAGAATTAATTAATTCTCAAAGTGTCAAATATAGGTCTTAATGTTCCAATTGATATTCTGTTAATATGGAATACGTTCTAACGATTTTATTTATGTCCTCATAGTAAAATGTGCGTTCCAACATCTGTTGTCGTTTTACAATGCTATAAGACGTTTTTTCCAAGCAACAAACATGTGGTTCAGCGCTTTAACTTATGTTCTAATAATGAAAAATGGGTTCTTACTCTCTCGTAAATACATAGTGTTGTCTTTTTTGCCACTTAAAAAAAGCTATAGACGTCATTTACATGACTGAGTTAGTGCGAAAATTTTTATGCTGTTTTAAAATACTGTGATAAGTTAATAATTGAATAATGTTAATTAAGAATTGTTTGTCAATTTTTTTTTTTTTTTTGCAATTTAATATAAAAAATAATTTTTTTTCGACGTACATCGTCTACGGACCATACATTCGACCTTTTTTCAAAATTTTATGTACATAGAACTACCAAAACATGGAAATCTGGAGATTCCTTACTTTTGGCCACTTTTCAACCGCGCGTTTTACTCATTCAAGCTATCTCTTTTTTTCGATCATGCTATCTTTCTCTCCCCGCGTGTTTGTCACTATGGTTATCTTCTATCTCTTTTAATTTCATATCTCTTATTTTCTTACTCGTTTTACATATGGCCGATAAAAATCTGCCAAACCGCTTCAATTTTTTAAATTCCGATATTTCGGTTATCCTTAAACTAATTATTCTCATCTCGTTTCATTCCATGGATCGCTGTTGCGCAAATCTTTTTCTATAAGTATTTCCTTATTTTATCTGTTTATTTGTCTGAAACAAGTGCGCAAAGATTCATATGCTTCAATATATCTATATATTTCCGCTAGAGGCGCCTTCACTCGTGGTTAATGTGAAGCAAAGGAACAAATATCAGAAGTGAAAAAGATTTTTTTCCATTATTCATTGTTTATGACAACTGTTGTTAAAAAAAAAAACTTATTTAGGAAAACAATATAAATAAAACTGGATATAATTACCCGCAGGAAGTCCAATAGGATATTGAAAATCCGAATGGGTTGATAAATGGTGATCATAGTACCTATAGGATTCAGAACTTACCTATCCGAACAACTGAATAGAACTATGATGATTCTAAAAGGTAGTTAGTGATTCTATAGAAAACGGAGAGTTTCTATAGAAAATGATAGAAGATGTTTGAATAGGAAACTGAGTGATCTCGATAGAGCAATTTGACTAAGAAATTTTTCAAATATCAATAGAACCTCAATAGGATTTTGTATCATTGAATAGGTCTGGCTCCTCTAACATCTAATAGGAAATGAATAAATCTTAATAGGGAAATACAACTTAGAAATTTTTTATAACATCTGTTACATCTATGTTGCATAAATATTCTATCACATGATTATATCAATATAAAGTACCACTTAGATAATTTGAAAGATAAATGTTTTTATAGTAACGTTAACGTCAGAATAAAAAAAGTGTAATACATTATTTTATGAAGATCACAATCTATTTATTAAAAAAAATTACTAATGACTTTACAATATTCACAGTATCAATGACTATTTTCTCATTTTGAATCTTTGCGATGAAGAAATAGAATAATTATAAAATGTGTGTTATTAAGTAGTAATTGAGACAGTTTTTAAAAATATTTTCTAATTAAATACTTGCATGTTGAAAAATAGTCATTGATATATGTGTAATGGCCATATCTTATTAAATATGACGATATCTGAGCGGGTAAAGGCACCAGTTCAAGTTACGCAAAGTAGTAGTCGTAGGTTTGAATCCCCCTAGGTACAATTTTCAATTATTTAATTTTTCGCGAAAATTTCATTAATTATCATCAACTAATAATATTTCTTATGTAATAATCATAAAGAAAAAAAAATTGTCTAAATGTTTTTTGTTTTTAATGAAAAAATCGGTTACATTACGATAACATAACAGTTATGTAATCGTAACATAACAATGTTATGTTGTTGAAGGAGAAGTAGTAAGGTGTATGTTAGGCTAATATTATATTGCTGCAACATAACAAATATAACAAAGGTATATAACAGCAATATAACAGTGTTTATTGGGTCGTTCTAATTAAAACAAAAAAATATTTGACGGAAATCAATCGGATGCAATGATTCGTAGGAATGAATCAGATATTTCCGATAAAAATGTATAAGATTTAACCAGAATCAAGAGTAAAATGATATTTATTCCATTCACATTAAATGACAATGATATTAATGCAATTCGATAGGTAAATAATCGAATATAATTTGTAAAATTTAACTAGAATAAATCGGAAATTTCCGATTCAATAAAGACAGATTGTAACAAGGTAGAATTTTCGCCATATAATAATCCCTCACTATACATACAAATAAAAGACTATTTGAAATTCGAGCCTTTGCCCTTTGGCTACTCTCACGCCACGAGCGGAGAAAAATCATACTAGAATGCTGTCGATAGGCCAATCAATGAAAACTACGATTCCTATTGGCTATCGATTTTCTCGAAGATAAAGACTAAGTCGAAGACGCTCTGGCTTCGCTATGTTATACTATAAATTTTGTTGCATGAGATAAAATCTCTTAGTTGAAAATTAATGAATTGTATGTGCGAGCCGCGACTTATGTCACGCGTGTGGGTTATGCTCGTGTGAGTGCTTCGCGCCTTTTTCTAACTGAAACTCGACCTTCTGTCCGCTTCAACGTATTATCAACGTCTAGTGATTTAACGTTACTTAGTATTCATCAAAATCATTTAGAAAATTAAATTTATGTAAAATCAAATCAAATTTATGTAATTCTATGATTTTGAAGTCATCGAGACAAACTAAATTTAATTGCATCTCGGTTTTTACCAGATATTAATTTCTTGAGAATTATATTGAATACAATAAAACCATTAACTTTTAACGTAAATAAACCACGCCTAAAATCGCGGGTTATTATCCGAAACCATTGTACCACGACTAAGAGTAAAAGAGTCTCAACCGAAAGTTTATTAAACAAAGCCTAGGCACGTTAATTGAACTATTGCTTGTAATAAGTTAAATAATTGAGTGGCAGGTAATCCCCCTGCCTGGCGCCCGTTCCAGTTCCCGAGAATTTCCTTAAATTGTCAATTCGATTTTTTGAGATTAATAAAATTAAATTATAAAAATTTTTGGCCACTATCTGTTGGTTGGCGGCACAACAGGTCAACTAGCACTGTAGTGTTGTTACAAGATTCATAGTATTAATACGGGGGAAGATAATCATATCAGTATAAATCATATTATTGCTGATGAAAGTGATATTGATCAAGATAATTGTAATAAAATGATAATCAGAGAAACGCTCATGATAGAAGCGTATGAAAGTGAAAGAGAAACAAATAATAATAAATAAAATGAGCTAAATGCTAAAAAAAAAAATACTAAATGTAGTTTCCGTAAGTTCAGATCATAGTCCAGTCAAGTTAAACTAGAAATAGCAATCTTTCAACCTTGGTTAAACTTGGCTGGAATATTCCTAGGCATGCTAAATTTAAGTGGGGATAGTTTTTAGGAGGTTGCAAACTCATAAACGTTGAAATTCAAATATAAACGAACCAATGGAATAGAAAGACCGGGTTTTGTTCATCTATTAAGAAGGAAAAAAAGAGAAGCTGACGTCACAAAGTCAGCATTCTCAAAATATCAAATGAAAATTAAGTTATTACTCGAACCAAATGTTTCAGAAAAAATTCTAAAACTGGCTTCAACTCCCATAACTGACAAAAAAATTACTCTCCTTCTATTTAAGAGTATGTACTTTCTGAAAACATTTGATGTTCATGCATATCAAATTTTACTATTTTCCTAAACTTCTTCGAAGAGCAATCAAGTTGGTCAGTTTATGTGCAAAACGTCGAAGTATTTTGAGTTATAGTGCTTGTTTACTGAATTTGTGATAATAGTGCAAGTGATATTATTTGTAATGGCGAATAATTTTCTAACATATGTTATGTCCAAGTTTAGTTAATTTAATAATTTGATTAAATAATTGTTTTTAAAAGCCAAAGTTTAGGGTGAAGGGTAGCGCACTTCCATGAAGGAAGCGTTCGGACTAACAGTAGGTTTCAGGGTACGAAAAGTCGTTCCCTTTATTTATTTTTGATTTTGGGATCCGTTGTGATCTTAACCAAAGGTGGCGGTTATACGCAATTTATTGTGCGAGGAATGGAATATTAAAGGGGGAAAAAAAAAGAATTAAGATCTGACTTCAATACAGAAAATTTATACTTACCATGGAAATAGAACTTAGAAAAGAAATCATGCTTACTCTCCTTCTTTGATGGTTCTCAATAAGGGCCAGAAAGGTTAGAAATATTGTAGACAAATATCAATAGACACTGATGGTTAGGTTTGAAAATACTTATTTATTCTTATGTAAGATATTCTTTTACTTGAATTATACATTAAGCTAGGTACGCTGAAGGTCAGACTGGCCTACCAGAAAAACGTAGAGAATCAGAAGTATTCTCCATTAACACAGAAATTGTTACGCGACACTCAGTACGCGGGCTGTTTTAACGATTAATTATGAAGTTCAGTGAAATTGTTTATTGTGATTTTAAAGACACTATTGCGCCATAAAATTATAAATTTGGAGGAAACATTAGAGGATTTAGAGGTGAGTGATAGTAATTTTCCAGAACATTTCAATAAAGAGTATCTTGAATTTAGAGAATTTAGAGATGAACAATAGTAGTTGAAGGATATTTGTGATCGAAAAAATTTAGAGAATTAGAGATCGTAAAATCATTAACGTATTTGTTGAAGGGTGACGATATATTTCGAAGAAATCGAGTCGGTGTGAGTGTTGCATGCAAGTTCAAACGCGTTCGTTAGCGGCACGCTCTCGCGCGCGAGAAGAGGATTTTGTTTACAAGCCGTTTTCTCGTGGTGCGTCATTTGAGCGTTGCTGATGTTTACAATATTAAACGCTGTTTTGTTTCTTCTTAGAAGAAAATATGCGTTATAAAATGAAATAAATTTTCTTTTAAAAGATAGATGTTTAATGAAATTAAACTAATGCATGTCGAGAAAATCTCAACTTGTGAATTAACCTAACCGTTTAAGGATAGAGATGATTGTGCCGAAACAGAGCAAACAGAAGTCAGGTTTTATAAAAAATATAATATCTTTATTTTCAGCACTAACAGGTACACAATATACACTGAACAACTTTTGTCACTGAATACAAGAAATGAATGTCTTTAGAAATCACTGAATGTCAATTGTAATTATTGAATTTAAATTGAATGTCTAGAAAATTCTCAACTTGATGAATAATCAATTTTAAGTTACATAATTACGCGTCGAATGCAATTGGTCCCACATCGATACCATTTTTTGTTCTCGAGATAATCGAGGCGAAAAATAATTCCGAACGCACATACCTACATATGCACACATGCACATACGCATACACGCACAGACGTCCACTGGAAAACGATCGCATTTGACTCTAGGGACCTTAAAACGTGGAGATATGTCAAAATTCGGAATTCGCAAAATCGGACCCATCACTATAACTTCCCACTGGGAAGTTAATAAATCCGTAAATAATTTTTGCGAAAGATTTGAAGCATTTGTTAGAGAATACGAAGTATGTGAGAATATAATAGAATTGACACTACAAGAAGTTCGATCAGCGTTTCTTCAGCTATTTCCGAAATAAGGAACGCAGATTTATTAAAGAAACCAACAACTGGTCAGGAAATGACATTAGATGAAAGAAAATCATATATTTTACAATTAGAGGCAGAGAAAAAAATCTGAAACCAAGAAAGAGGATGAGCCCAAAGCTCAATAGGTTCATAACCCAAATGCAAAAGAGAGCAAGTGCCACAGATGCAACAAATTTGGAAACTGGACGAGAGAACTTGTTATGATTGCGTAAACTGGTGAACTCAGGGTTTCGAATTTACTTAGATGATACGGTTTTAAGAGTATATGATAAAGATTCAAACAAAACAGTTTTCGAGGGAATTTATGAAAAACCAAGTTGGACAATAAAATTTAGAGTTAAAAAACAAGAGCAAAATCAATTAGAGAATGAAATAGAGTATGAAGTATATCGTTGTCGAGCTGCAATATATAAACATGATGAGATTTCGACACAGAATCATAATTAGGACAAAAAGTCATTAGAGTGGGAGGGAGATATTGATAATAGAAAGATTATAGACTCTGTGATTGGAAGGGTAGATGAAAAGAATCTCATGGTTCCAGTAGAGGAAAAGAACACTGATACTTTAGTAAAAGATTTAGAGAATAGAGTATTAAACCGAGAAATAGAGAACTGGGACTGTAGTTTGATTGATAAGAATGTTGTAAAGATAGATAATTTAGAGTCAGCCCAAAACTTAGAAGATATATACACAAGTAACCCTCTAAAGAATAATAATAATTGTACAGAGAAATATTATAAAGCAATGTTGTGGCATGTTAGACTAAGTCACGCATCATCAAATTACTTAAAAAAACTCCAGAAGATTAATAAAAAGATGGAGAAAGTAAAATTTGATGAGGTCATAGAATGTGAAGTCTGTATGTTGTCAAAGATGTATAAATTACCCTTTAAAGAGACTAGAAAAAGAGCTGAAAGGCCACTTCAAATTATACATACGGATACGATGGGTGCTATAACACCCACATCACATCCTGGACAAAAGAGGTTCATCAACGTTTATATTGATGATTATTCAAGAATAGCCAGAGCATATTCGATCAAAACAAAAGACGAAGCGGTTAGAGACATGTTAGATTTAATGAGAAACTTGTTTACATAAATGTTTACAAGAACAATAATTTAGAGCAAAACATAAAAATAGCACCCAAAATAGAAAACGAAATTGATTGAAAATTAGATAACAACGAGAAAGTTCAGCAGGTCAAGGGATGCATAGAAGATACAAACTTCATTATATTCATAAATACTTTAGAGGATAATTCGGAAGAAGTCATTAAAAACAAACACATGAAGAAGATGAAGAATTAAGATGTCTCATAGCTTCAATCAACAAAGAATCTGCAAATTTTAAAGAAGCTATGAGATCTAAAGATGCAAGTTTGTAGAACAAAACAATAAAAGAAGAACTGGATTCTATAAATGGAAATAGAGTGTGGGAATTAGTAGATAGAGAAAAGATAAAATTGAAAAATAATAGAGCTAATATAATAGATTCAAGATGGGTGTTTAAGAGGAAATCAGAAGCTGATGGATCTATGAGATACAATGCTCGATTAGTTATCAGAGGATTCAAAGATAAAAATAATTATGATCTAAAAAAGACATATGCACCAGTTTGTTGGCTACCAGTAATTGGAGATGTGCTAGCAATAATAAATAAATATTATTTATATGCATGTCAATCAGATGTCAAGACGGCATTTTTAAATAGTCTTCTAGATGAAGAAGTTTACATGAAAATTCCAGATGGTTTAGAGATGGATAAACACACAAGAGAATCGAAAGTGTGCAAATTAGAGAAGGCACTGTATGGTTTGAAAGTAAGTTCAAAGAAATGGAACATACGATTCACAGAAGAAGTAAGAAAACTTGGACTAGAGAATGATTTACATGAGCCATGCTTATATACTTGGAGGAAAAACGGTAAAATGGCTTTATTAGCACTATATGTAGATGATATCTTAGGAGCCAGCAATGACAAGATGAGACTAGAGGAAATTAGAGATCATTTAAGTCGAGCATTTGAGATAAAAGATCTTGGAGAAGCTAAGTGTTTTTTAGGTATGAATATTCAGAGAAATAGAGAAGAAGGATACATGGTAATTAATCAGTCAACATATATCACAAGTATTTTGGAGAGATTCAACATGGAAGAGTGTAAGCCACCAAACACTCCTATGGTGACTAGACAAGTAATGAACAAAAAAAGAAGAGAAAATTAGAAGAAATAGAATTGGATACAGAGTCAAGAAATACACAAACCAAAAAGGTACCATATAGAGAGGCGATAGGCAGTTTAATGTATTTGGCAAACGCGACACGTCCAGATATAGCATTCGCAGTCAACTACTTAGCCAGGAGACAATTAGAGCCAACTGAAGATGATTGGAGAGATTTAAAAAGAATATTCAGATACTTAAGAGGAACTGTTAAATTCGGGTTAAAATTTAAAACTTCACAGGATGAATTAGAAGCTTATACAGATGCCAGTTTCAGAGTTTCAGAGATCATAAAAATTCAACATCAACGGGTGGATGTGTAATTAAACTTTTTGAGGATATAATTGCGTGGAGAAGCCATAAGCGAAATTACATAACATTATCAACTTGTCAAACAGAGTACCTGGCAGTGAGTGATGCTTGCCAAGAATTAATATCCTTAAATAAGGCAGTGAGATTCGCAATAGGAAAAACATTATTCCCTGTTACAATATGGTGTGACAACAAGTCAGCAGGAGACTGTACTAAGAAAGATGGTAGTCACAAACTTAAGATGTTTGATGACAATTTAGAGGAAATAAAAAGAAGCCTATTAGAAAGGGAAAAGAGTGGAACTAGAAGACATATGGCTGTCACACATGGAAATTTTATAAAGCAGTGCGTTGAGGAACCGGTGCAGCGCCATCGCTCGATGGGTTCACAGGAACTTTTATGTTGTGACCTGAGATTACCGACATATTGACCGAAACTTCGTCTGGATTTTTAACACAGCATTGGACTTCTATACTGGTCTCTCTTCTCTGGTCACAACCGACAAAGGGAGGGAGTGTTGAGGTTTAGACTTTGTCGGTGACGACATTTTTGGGTGTCATGAGGTGCATAAGGCCCATGACACTAGCTCTCCTTTTCGGTTTGTGGGATAATTCCTTAAACGCCCTTACTCGCTTTTTCGTGAAGCTTCTTCGTGTCAAGACGCGTTCCTTTTGTATTCATAAAATATCTGCATTCTGGTTTACTTATATAAACATTATTTTAGTGATTATTAAAGTATTGTTTGGAGTATTGAATAAACTTAGTTTTGGATAATGATTATGTCTTTAATTGGCTCGATCAAGTTCTCCCTGACCTACCATTCCAATAATTATGAGACTTTTATATATAATTTTATCAATTTAGATATTACCAGATTTTAATCAATATTATTATACATAATACAAAATCTAAAAATATATTACTTTAGATCAAACACGATGAGTTTCGATCTTTCTTGATCTTAATGTACTTACATAGATATAATAAGATTCAATGTGATATTATAAGGCTATATTCAGAAATATTAAATGTCAGATATAATAATATAAATTTAGATTTTTTTATACTCTGATAAACATAATGTAATTTCGTTAGACATTATTAGACTAATTATTACATTTGAAAATACAATGTCAAATGTAACTTTTTTAGACATTAGGAAACAGACTGCCGAATGATAACAATTAGTTGCCTCATATCTATCAGGGCGATAAATACACAGGTAGATAAAACTTAGAAAATTTTTCGGTGTGGAAATATTTTCCATCGAGAACCGTTCCAATTCTAAAAGAGAAAATCGAAAAATATTCATAGGAAATAAGTGATTTAAAAAGGAAAAAAGTACATCATAATTTTTCAATTATCGCAGTATTTTCTAAGAGGATTTTATAGTATTCTATGAAAAATCGACTTTTCCAAGAAAATTGACTTTTTCAATCGAGAAATACTACTTGAATATTTTTACTCAATCAAAGTATTTTCGAACAAGGTTTCGAATGTTTCTATCGAAAGGAATTAAAGAGTTCCAATAAGAAATAGACTTTGTCTACAGGAAAAGTACTACTTAGAAAATGTTATTTTACTGAAGTACCCTGCTTGAACTGTCGTATTGAAATATGTCAAATCCTATATAGTCTAGTAGCTGTAATTTTAAGCCTTATCTTACTAAGAAGCAATCGTTCGATGGAGAAAAAGAATATCTTGAAATGGATTATTGTAAAATTCACTGAAGAAAGTATTATTTGTGCAAAATATTTTTACTCGGAAACGATTATGACTATTATTTAAACAATGTCAAACTATCGCAGCGTACGTTTTTTCCTCTTTCACCGCTTACGTGGCGAAAACGTTAATAGATAGAAGAAAGAATAAAAACACTGTTTTGCAGAGAATCAAATTCTGTACAAAAAAGTCTGTGATAGAACCTGTTTATCTGGCACATTCTACCGGAGCACCTTCTTAATAATAATATATATTATGCATAGAAAAAATTGAAAAAAATTAAGCGAAGTTCGGAATCTTACTCACGTCAATTTGAGACCATCGTTCGATTGCATAATTGGTCAAATGAAGTTAAAGCTTCAATTTTAGTGTCCTGTTTGAAGGACAAAGCTCAACAAATTTTAGGAAACTTTAGGATAGATGATTTAAGAAATTTTAGTGTGTTATTAAAATTTTTAGAAAATCGTTTCGGTAAAGTTCAATTTTCTAGAGCTTATCTCAGTCATTTCCAAGCTAGAAAACAAAACAAAAATAAAGGTTTAATTGATTTTTCCAATGATTTGAATAAATTAGTGAAATATGCGTATCTGGGAATTTCAGATGATCCAAGAGATCAAATGGCCGGATTACAGTTTATTACAGGATTAAATCATTCAAAATTACAACACTCTTTACGGTCAAAAAGGTTAGAATTTCTTCAATTGGCGATTCGACGGGCTGTTGAATTGGAGTCGAGTGATAAATTATGTTTCGGAACCAAAGATGTTAAGGATGATCATATTAATAATAATAATGATCATAAAAATAATAAAAATTTTAATTCCAATAAACAATTTAATGATAAAAATTATTATAACAATAATTTTAGAAATTTCCGAAATAATAATAATTCTAATTTTTATAAAAAGAATTTCAGGAAATTCGATATTGGAAATTCTTCTTAAGGTTTTCAATGTTGGGTTTGTGGACAGAAAGGTCATTTGAGAAATAATTGTCAAATTCTTCGAGCTGTTCAAGCTAGTTTGGGAAATAATTCTCAAAATATTGAAAATTCTTCAAGTCACAATTCCTCAAAAAAAAAAATTTCGTTAGAATTAATTCATAATATAGTTAGTTCTTCGTAGATTTTTCAATATTTGGATTCTTCATTTAAACCTTTACTTATACTTAAAGGTGAAATTAATGGTAAAAAATATAATATGTTAGTTGATACTGCTGCTGATATTACGATTGTTAATTCTTTTCTTTTCAATAAGAAGTTTACTCGAGTAAAGAATTCTTCTCTTTTGATTTTTACAGTTTCAGGTGATAAAGTTAATTTGATTTTCTTGAGACTGTGGAAATTAAGATTTCAATTAACAAAATTTCTTTTGATTTAAATGATCTTCTTAAATTTATTTTAGATTTGTTCTAACGATCTTTATAGTTATTAGATGAGAAAAATGTTTTACGTTTTTAAAAATTATTATGGAAAAATATAAATATTTGTTCGAAAAGGTTATTGCATATTCTAGTAAGACTTTAAATAGTCGTGAACAAAATTATTGTGTTACTAGAAAAGAATTGTCAGCTGTTGTTATTCCGGTTGAACATTTTCGTCATTTTTCTCTTGGTAAACGATTCACAATTAGAACTGATCATGCTTCTCTTAGCTGGTTACTTTCTTTCAAAAATCCTTAAGATCAAGTTGCTTGTTGGTCAGAAATTTTGTTCCAATATGATTTTGAAGTTCAGCATAGACCTGGTCAAAGTTATGGTAATGCTGATGCTTTATCTCGGCGTCCATGTGATTGTAAAAAATGTTTGAAAATGGACATCATTACCTTGAGACATCGTTACCTTTAGATTTTCTTCGCGGAATATTTCCTTCAGAAAATATTTCTGAGGACAATTCTATAGGTGAATATGTTTTTGATCTTCGTAAAAATTACAACTCACTCATGATTATATGCGACGTAATTTAGAAATTGAATCAGAAAAACTTAAATCTAATATTTTGTGTTTTGACGTTGGCCAAAAGGTTTGGTTTCATTTTCCTAAAAGAGTTAAAGGGAAATGCCTTAAAGTTCAATCAGATTAGGAAGGTCCATATATTATTAAAAACAAATTGAATGATGTTGTTTTTAGAATTGAGAAAATTCCGAATAGTCGTTTAAAAGTGGAATAGACTCGCTCCTTATGATGTTGATGATTGATTGTTGACTCTTTCTGGATTCCTCATTTCTATTGAATTCAGGATCTTTGTAACGTCCAGTCTGAGAACGTTGGCTCTCATTGATCATTTGATTTTTGATTTGAACTCACAATGTCTATCCTGGAACGTTCTCGAGGAGTTACTATAGGATATACACGGTTGGAGCGTTTTTGTTGTTAAACAAAACTTTTAACAATCTTTTCTTCAATAATGGCCAAAATGAAGTTAAGTTAGGCACTAAATGTCCATGGTATTCTATAAAGTTCTGATAGTTGGTTTAAACTATTGAACTTATGTTTTTGGAAATTCCTTGCAAGGTGGATCATCCGTGATTATTATTTTTGTGATTTTATGAAAAAGATGCGTAGTCGGTTATTAATTTAGAGAAATGTTCTCCAAGAAGTGAGACTATTCAATTAAATAAAAAAAGAAATTTGAATTCAAATTAGGAATTTATTATTCACTTTGATGCTGCAGTAATTTTTAAAATCTGTCTAGATCTCCCTTGTTTTGACCTCCCAGATTCTTGGCATTTCCAGCTCTTGTGGATTTTCATTCTTTACTTCCTGGATTCTACTCTATGGAAAAGGAGGAAGGAAAGAAGAATTTTTAAAATTTGAAATTTTGACTGACGAACTCTTAGTGTTTAAGATTGTCTTTGAACTGTATAAAGTCACGTTATTAGTTAATTTGGATTATTTTAGCCTATTTTGGAGGTTTTTACCCGCCGCAGGATTTTTCCCTCCACAAGAATTTGTTTTATCTATTTTTAAGCAGGCAGAGTTAAGAAGCGACAATATTGGAATCTAGGCTGAACGATTATTTAATAAATTTTCATAATTTCGAATTAAAAGTTTAATTTTAGACTTTGCATGTTAATTTTTTTCAGCTCAATTCAATATTTTTACCCAGCTATTAGAAATTGCCAGGTGGTAATTTTTAGAAGATCGGTAGAAGTATAAAATGTATAAACGTCTCCATCTATAGATGGATTGACTAACGACAGTTTGTTAGTTGATGACGATTGCTTGACGATTAGATTGTTTATAGTAACGAGGGGAGAGTTTGTTTATCTCCAGTTTAGGACTGAGACTAGCTAACATTAGACGTCTTGTCTTTGATTCTGTATTTGAATAGGCCGCTTTTAAGAAACTAACTTTTAATATTAGTTGTTCTCATTCTATTATTTTACAATATATATATACACACAAATGAAGAATGTATGAAAGTTACGTTTCAGTAAATGAACAATTAAAAATATTAATTGCGTCGTAAACACTAAAAACTTAAATTAATTCAAATAAAGAGAAAATTTAATAAATCAAAATGCAACTAAATGAATTTCCAGCAAAAAAAAATTCGTTTATTTTACTGTCATTAAAACGATACATAGCCGAAAAATCGAATGTAACAGTGAATCGGCATCTAGTACATTCTACGGTACTTATTCCAGTACTTCTACCGTACGATCTGAACAAGGCGATTTTGACTAAAAAAAAACATAATTTGTAGAAGAAATAACGAGACCTCATCAGATATAAATTGTAAATGATAGACACTACAATTAGTCTACTTATTTGACCAATATTTGCAACTTATTTTTCTTTGCAAATATTCGTCCTACAACATTAGAAGTAAATAAAGCGTATCATAATTTTACACCTGAAAACGTAACATAGAAACCAGTAAAACATTTGGAATCATAAATGTTCATGCTTGCTGAGTTAAATTATGTATGAAAAGAAGTCTAATTTTTTGACCAACGTTTGCAACTAATTTTTTTTGCTACTTCTCGACATATGACACTTTTACTAAGCTAATTATTTTGGCTTGTCGGAAACGTCAAAACTTAGCTTAGTTGTTTTCATTCTATTATTTTACAATATATTTCATTCATTTAAGTGCTGGTAAGGCGCATAATTCACATCTTTACCACACCGGAGAGCCTACAAAACGCTGCCAAGCGTCCTTTTCTGATCCTTACCCTTCTAAATGTAATTCAACGAGAAGATTTACATATTCATTTAATTGTTATCATCAGAATAATATTTTATGTACAGTTAACATCTATTTGGTTATATGTTTAATTTCAATTCTTGAATATTTTTTAAAGTATAAGAAAAAAAGATTTTTCAGTAAAAGATTGGTGATTTCAGCTTCATTCACGTGATATTAATTAAAATATGTGGATTCAGCGGAATAATTTATTCTTAAATTAACAAAAAAATATGACACGGCTGGTTGTTTTTGGCCGCCAAATGTGCCACCAAATTTAGTATTTAAAATGCACATTGACTAGACTACTAAGCGTCTATCCTGGACGACGTCCTCCGGCGGAAGATGACTAGTGTCGCGAATTAGGAGACTTCATGGCTAATTAAAAGGCCATCTGTCCTAATTTTTCTTACTAGGCTGGTCACGTGATTAACCACGCTTCTAGTTATTTTATAAATTTCCACTACTCATTTATTTCCATCCCTGGAAAAAAATGTAAACGAATATAATTGTTTTAATGAAAAACTGTTGAAAAGAACAAAGAAAATAAAGTGTGAGAATTTTAACAAAAGCTTTATCAGAAAAGGCAGAGAAAATTAGTTAACAACGATTATTCAGAAAAGAGTGACCATTGTGGGAAAAAAATAAATTCTTTAAAAAAGTGAGATAGCCATTTTTGAGAAAAGGGTAATTCTTATCTGCTCTTAAAGTGGCATTCAAGTGTGTTTTTATATACAAGAGATGTAAGGGCGCAAACTTAACAAAAAAATCATTCAGAATTCAGAAATTGGAAAAAAAGTATTTTTAAAAAATGTTTACAGAAAAATGTTCAAAAAGCGATTCTGAACATCACTTAATTTTTTTAATTTTTTCTGTGTATAATATATATTTTCATTACGAAAGCACTCCGGCAGAATGTGCCGTTAAGCGCCTGAAACAGTCGATCTTCAAGCGGGCGTTCGGAGTGCTGTACTTTTTTACCTATTCCAGATAAACAGGTGCTCTCACAGACTTTTTTTTACAGAATTGGGTTCTCGAAAAAAAAACGTATTTTCATTTTTATAATAATCCGTTTTAAAATATTTCTTATCTCTATTAAAAAATTATTCCCTAGATATATTTTTTGGTTACAGGACTAATAGATCTCTAGAAGATCCCAATAGGAAATGTAGAATTCAAATAGGTTCAGCCAAAGAAATATTTGTTTTTAAAAGAAGTTCAATCGGAACATATAGATTTTAATCGTACTCGAGAGTAAATATTCTAAACTCATAGAATCCTTATTTTCCCGTTTTTGGATATTAATAGGATTATAAAAATTTTTTTTATTATACTTTACATCTCAATAGGATTTTGCATAATTTAATAAGTTAAACTCCTCCAACATCCAATGGTCAATACTCTTTCTTTTATTCCAGGCATTGTTTCAATTCGAATGAAAAAACCTTATGGGGATTATCGTGTTCAATAAGACTTCTCAGATAACAATTTCCATATTGAATAGAGACAGTTTCTTTGCGATGCCTTGATAGGATTTGATATAATTTTATGAGAATATTGAACATTTGATACGTATAAATCCTATTCAATTTTACAATAGGATTGGACGTTATTTAATGGGATTTTAATACTGTCGAAATTTTCTTTAAAATTGAGAGTAAACCGATTTAAGGTTTCAATAGAATCTTATTACCATAGAAAAAAAATCAGTTTAAACAAAAGGTAATTTTAATTCACTCTGGAGTTTTTTTGTTTATTCGGATTTGTTGTTTAAATATACCCTTGATATGAAATAATTAGAAACGTTGCTCAAAAAAATTCTGTTGATAGTGAGATTCGATCCTCGCATCCTCGGGTCTATAGTCCAGTACGCTGCCGACTGTGGGCAGGCCTTACTCCCCACTTGCACTGCTTAGCATAAAGCAATACTATGACTTTTAATTCTCAATTTCGAGAATCATGTTCCCCGAGCTTCAGAAATTAAAGAAATCAGACTGTATTTACTATTCGTATGTGTATTTACTTGATTCCTTATAGATTCATGTCAAGTTTTAAATGAAAGTTGCAATTATGTTAATAGTAAACTTAGCGTTTACTTTGAGTTATTTTAGCATAACTTCAATTTGAAAATAACTATAAATCATCTGTAAATCAACGTTAGATAAACGGTTGTTTGAGAATTGATAATTGGTCAATTATATAAATTTATTCGGTATAAATAAATTAAGGGAAAACAAAGACTTAGTGTTTTTTAGTTACAATATCCCTTCGCAGGACTTGATATTTTTCACACGGATGTTTTCTCTACGTTTCCATGGGTAAATAAATAGATTAAAAAGTGAATAGTGGCGTAGAGAATATCCTTTTATCACAATATTCATTCTTAAAATTTCGCTACCCAATTAATACAATGCTAAGAACAAGGAAAAGGGTATAAATTACCGGATGTTAGAAGAGATTAAACCAATAAAATGATGCAGAATCCTATTAAGATTAGAAATGAAATAAAAATAGTTGCTAAGTCGTATTTCCCTATTGAGATCTATTCATCTCCTATTGGATGTTGGAGAGTTCAAACCTATTAAAGAAGGCAGAGTCCTATTGAGATTTCATTAATAATTAAAAAAATTTCTAAGTCGTACTACCCTAATCGATTACTCAGTTTCTTATTCAAATATCTTCTATCGTTTCCTATAGAAACTCTCCGTTTCCTGTAGAATTGCTAATTACTTTTTAGAATCATCATCATCCTATTCAGTTGTTTGAATAGGAAAGTTCTGAATCCTATAGGTTTTACGATTACCATTCATATACCTATTCAGATTTACATAATCCTATTAGACTTTCTGTGGGTAAGGTTCATAAGCCTAAATGATCTAATTTTTTTTAATAGGATTGTTAAAGCAGAAATGGAATATGAAATTGTTGAGCAATAATAATGTATTATAATGCATATGTAACAAAATTTAGTATTTTTGTATCATATCTAGATGTTATTAACCTTTAGGTTGTGGAGGTGGTCGATATATGGACCAGCAGTCAGGTCAATGACTCTCTCTGAGATATCCAGTGATATTATGCGTACATTTTACATATTCTAAAAGGTTAATTTGTACTGAAACATCTCCGCAGCCTACAGGTTAATGAGTGCTACTTCTAATACAAACTCTGATAAAACTTAAAATTAGTAAATAATTACAACTAGGGCCAGAAATTTCGCTGCGCTAAAAAAAAAAAGATCATCAGATAATTTTTATTTTAATCAATAATAGTTTAATAAAAAAATTATCTTACCTGAAGATGAATAGGCTCAGATGATACAATGACAGTCCAGTACATAAAACGACGAAATTGGGTTATATAAACAAATAGAATTTTGATATATATATATATATATATATATATATATATGATATATACAATATATAACATATATACATCGTAAAATATATGTGTGTTCATCTATAGATGGATTGACTAACGACAGTTTGTTAGTTGATGACGATTGCTTGACGATTAGATTGTTTATAGTAACGAGGGGAGAGTTTGTTTATCTCCAGTTTAGGACTGAGACTAGCTAACATTAGACGTCTTGTCTTTGATTCTGTATTTGAATAGGCCGCTTTTAAGAAACTAACTTTTAATATTAGTTGTTCTCATTCTATTATTTTACAATATATATATACACACAAATGAAGAATGTATGAAAGTTACGTTTCAGTAAATGAACAATTAAAAATATTAATTGCGTCGTAAACACTAAAAACTTAAATTAATTCAAATAAAGAGAAAATTTAATAAATCAAAATGCAACTAAATGAATTTCCAAGCAAAAAAAAATTCGTTTATTTTACTGTCATTAAAACGATACATAGCCGAAAAATCGAATGTAACAGTGAATCGGCATCTAGTACATTCTACGGTACTTATTCCAGTACTTCTACCGTACGATCTGAACAAGGCGATTTTGACTAAAAAAAAACATAATTTGTAGAAGAAATAACGAGACCTCATCAGATATAAATTGTAAATGATAGACACTACAATTAGTCTACTTATATACATATCAAAATTCTATTTGTTTATATAACCCAATTTCGTCGTTTTATGTACTGGACTGTCATTGTATCATCTGAGCCTATTCATCTTCAGATAAGATAATTTTTTTATTAAATTATTATTGATTAAAATAAAAATTATCTGATGATCTTTTTTTATTTTTTAGCGCAGCGAAATTCCTGGCCCTAATTATAACGTAATCGGATGAAATTTATCTCTTCATTCACTATTTACTTTTTCATTTGTAAAAAGATTCAATTTTTCTCTGTTGAATAAATAATTAAAAATTAACTCAAATATTACTAAAGTTTATATAAAATATTTTTAAAACGTATCAATTTATCTTTTTAAAAACTTCAAATTAAGTACTTTATTCTTCCTTCAATACTCAAAAATTTGATCAATTATACTGATGTAAACAGATATAAGCATATGGATACTTTCAAACAAATAAAAAACATTTTTACGTTGAACACATTTTTGAAAAAATAAAATGTCTTTTCATTATAATTACGATAATAATTCTTGACCTTATCCGTTAAAATGAAGGTCAACCGAAAAAAATTCAATTTATTTTATGATAAATATTGTACATCATTACCTCGTACAGTATTTCGGTATATAAAAGTCCAATATTTTAGTAAATAGTAACTCAGTAATTATTAATGGTAAACATATTGTAGTACACAAATACAAATACTAGAATTAATGTATGGTAAGAAGTAAAAAGTTAATATAATTCAATTACTGTCTGGTGTAGCTGCAAAGCTTAATAAAAACTGACTGATATCTAAGAAAAAGCTACCTGTGAAAAACCTTTCCTTTCTCTTTTTTATAATCTTGGTTGAACGTTTCTTATTTATCTTTAAATTTAGCTCAGTTTTGATTTATACAGTAGTATATAGATAGCACCAATTTGTTCATTTGTATTTTTAATGCATTGAATACATATTTTTTTCACTGTTTTCTTCTACTACGCATCAAAAAAAAATTTACGCTCGGATTAACATTTAAAATATTGTTTGTAATTCAACCAATGCATATTTTATATATGCTCCGTTAATTTAACTATAGCCAAAGAGATACTTTTGATAAAAGCCTCAACTAAAAATATGTAACCACGTAGTTTATTCAAGTTCGGATAATTAAAAATGTAAGAATTCTTGTATTGACTAAGCAATATCAATTCGTTTTCATTATTAAGATACAAATATATTTCTCAGTATTAGATCTCACCTGATAAATGTATAGCAGAGAAATCAATCATTCACTTGAAAAATATATGTGCTGTATATTATATAAATTCTCTTCAAAATATTTAACTATATTTTCTCCCACACGACATTATGAAAAGTGTCTATCAATTATACAGATACGTAAGCTTGATTTATTAAAATTGTTCACATTCGTTTAGTACATTGAGCAGAAATAATCTAAAAATATTTCAAAATAATAATCAGTACAAATGATAGGAGAACCAAATATGAAAACATAAATGAAATTGAATACTAATAAAAACTTGAGAAAATACTTTGTTCTAATCATAAAACAGATTCTGTAACCTTTGTATCATGTAATGTTATTTTTAAAAATTATTGTTTGGCAATTTCTTGTGAAGAAAGAAAATTGTAAAGAAAATATTCAAAAATAACACTAACTAAAATTAATCATATTTGTATCAGCACCAAACAAATGTAATGTCACAGAAGTTATTTAATTTATTTTAATACTACTACACTTCAAAATTTTTAGCTGCTTTTGTAAACGTATCGTTCGACATTAATTATGATTATAATTTATATACAGTACTGGACATAAACGCTGCTTAATTTTTTAAAGGTTATAAATGCGATTTCCCTATACCGTCCGTCTTATAGAAAATCATGAAGGATTTATGTCCGGTACTGTATATTCATATAAAACTATTTTTTTTCAATGAAAAATGGATACTTTATATCAACAGATGAAATTGCAATAATCTTATGTTAATTGATTATAGAATGAATAACTGTCCGTTCTGTAATAGACGAGGCATTACGTTAAATCAATTGGTAACCAAAGTAAACTTAGGCCTGTTGGGACGGCTAAATTGTCTAGGGTACCAGATTAGTGATTTTTTGTCTTTAAGTTGGCACTTCTTGACCTACAGTGGAGAAATATGAGAAAGAACTCTTTGTACACTCGGCGTCATTAATGCCTGGTGTATCCTTGGAGAGCAATTACTGACTGCGGGTATTATTCTTTTTACATTGAGTTTCTAATCTAGAATTTTTCAAGCTTGTGCTGAACTCAGAAAACTATAAAATTTGTGATTACATTCGGAATACGATGTTTTAGTATGTAAAATATTTTTTTTTATTATTAGAAAGATACCAAGGTTTGTTACGAATAACGATAATTAGTGAAAATTTTTTAAAAAATTAATAAATAGAAACTTTCTACTGCTGTGCTTGAACGGCCATTTCAATTTTAAGACGTAAAAGATAAATAACTAATTACTCCTCTTTTTATGGAATTTCTATTAATTGTTGTTAATCATGACGGAACTTTGTACCCCTTTAATACGAACAAAAAATTTTTAACGTAGGGCGTTTTCCATTTAAAGAAAACCTCTCTCTGTGTTTGACACTGTGTTGACTAATTTTATAAATGGAACATTTACTTTGATTGTGTTTCGATAGAGGGCCGCTTATAAAAGTTACTAGGAGAAAAAAAATTTTTTTAAAAAATGTTTAAAAAAAATGAGAATTTTGAGATCATACATACATTGACATTTACATAGCATTGCATTGTGTAAATAATAAAAGATACTACCTTAATTTCATAACGAAAAACTTTTATATCTGATAATTTTCTCAATTTACCTGTATTATCCATTATTTTTTTTAAAAGTCAATCATTAATTTGCTGGTCGTTGTGAAAAAGTAGTGTTGCCAATGAAAGTATTGAAGTTACCAAGCTTTAGTTGGCATTAGGTTTTTGCTATAGTATGGTCGACACTGTGTTGCACCAAAGAATACAGACCCATGGGTCTGTATTCTTTGGTTGCACTGTGTCGACTTTTTTTTCTAAATGGAAAACGCTCGTATTAAAGCATCATATTTGGAATGTAATCACAAATTTTATAGTTTTCTGAGTTCAGCACAAGCTTGAAAAATTCTAGATTAGAAACTCAATGTAAAAAGAATAATACCCGCAGTCAGTAATTGCTCTCCAAGGATACACCAGGCTGAGCTGAAGTCAGACCCGAGGTCACCATTAGCAAACTGTTAATCATAGCTGCCAACTTCTGCCAGACACTGGTACCAACCCAAATAAATTAAAAATTAAAGAACCCGATCATAACATACATAACCTAAAATTTGTTATAAACAAGTAACGTATAGTATTTTGTTACCTTTGGTACGTATACCTCGTAACGAAAGTAATAATCATTTTTATTATCAACGAAGTCTCATAGCTGATAATTAATTATTAATTAATTACTATCAGACTGCGTTGATAATAAAAATGATTATGACATATTGCAGCCACGACGTTAAGCACCAGTTAGATCTGCACAACGCTTGGAAATCTTTTTCTTCCTGTCTATGATGGTGGACCGAGTAAATTATTGTCCCTAACTTTTCTTAATGCTCTATCGAATATTTCTGAACAATTAAATAACGGTTATTATAATTTATAAATATAAACAATAGAAGAGTTAATGTATTAGCTCTGCAGACAAAACACTACTAGATTTTTAATTTGCCGAGCCGAGTTCAACCCCAATCGCAGCGAATTTTTTTTTCTCTTTTTTTTTTAATGATATACAAGCGTTATTTTAGCATGCCAAAATTAGTTCTAAATAATAACTTCGCACATCGCCGGAAAGCTGGATACCCACACTCCATACCCAAGCAAGCAGCTTAAAATAATAAACAAAAAACATTTATATGAAGATGTGCTAGCTCCGTGGTCAGAGCGCCAGTTTTTTATTTTGCCAAGCAGGGTTCAAACCCAGTTACGGAAAGATTTTTTTTCTTGTTAAAATTGCAATTACATGCAATTTTAGGATGCCAAAATTAATTTTAAATATCAATTTTAATTTTTTCCATAATTATTTTTCTAATTAATGACGGAAGAGTAATAAACATTAAAGTAGTGCAGAAAAATTTATATTTATACAGCTACATTAGTCGTAGGATTTTTTTTTTTAACAAACAAAAATAATAAACAGCAAAAAACAGTTGAAACAATCCACGGCGAGTTTCGGCGCTTCGCTGACAAGCTCGTTTCCCACCCTCCGTACCCAAGCCTACAGGTTATGATTTATAAACATGTGAACATCAAATAAACGCATGTTAGCTCTGTGGTCAGAAACACGCGACTTTTATTTTGCCGGGCAGGGTTCGATCCCCGTCACGGCCAATTTTTTTTTCGTTGTTAAAATTTTACGAATGTAAAAAAAAAAATTTGCCGTGGCTGGGATCGAACCCTTATCGGCAGAATAAAAGTCTGGTGCCCTGACCACAGAGCTAGCATACATTCATTGGTCATTCTGTATTTATTAATTATAAGCTGTCGGCTTGGGTACGGAGAGTGGGAATAGAGCTTGCCGGCGAAGCGCCGGAACTCACCGTGGATTGTTTTGATTGTTTTTTTATGTTTATCATTACGAATTGTTTAAAAAATAATATTTTAACTAATGCAGCTACACATAAGTATAAAGATAAGTTTTTTTACACTGTTTGATTTTTTTATTATTTTTCCGTCATTGGTTAGGAAAATAATTATGAAAAAATTGAAATTGATGTTTAAAATTAATTCTGGTATCCAAAAATTGCAATTATATGTAATTTTAACAAAAAAAAGAGAGATGATTAATATCAGTGCTCTGCAGTGGTCTGAGTGCGACCCGAAAGGTCCACACGACCAACTTCCCAGTGGAAAAAATGGAAAACACCTCGAATAGAATTCGCTTCCGTTCTTCATAAAAAATCGAATTGTTATGAACGAAATGAGTCTATTTTTATCCATTTGATATGGTTAGTTACTTCATTTTAGTAAAAGAAAAAATTATGCGTTAGAAGAATTCAAATATACCTCATAGATCCTTTTATTCATTATTTACAACAAATTTCATTGTTATACATAGAGATGTGAATCGGTAATTGACGGGTAAATTTACCGTAAATTACCGGTAAAAAACGCGTCAATGACCAAGCCTGTTTTACCATACCGGTCAGAAAAATGCTGATCTCTGATTGGTTAATACATGTCCAATCACAGTTTAGAATTCCCAACGGCATACAACTGTTTATTTGTTCTATCAGGTATATATTTTCATTTTTATTTGTTTATTAAAAATACTGATAATATTTAATATAAGAAAATTCAATTTGTAGATAAGGATTTTCATTGAGAACTTGGTGCAATGGGGGAGAACAAATCAATATATAAACATTTCTCTGCATTACCTCTGCAACCTAACCAAAAATTAAAATCGTATTCATGTAACTATTGCAAGAAAAAGTATGCAGAAAACATTACTCGCATGCGAAAACATCTTTATCAAGAGTGTAGAAGTTGTCCTCAAGACTTACGGAAACTTTTAAAACCATGTAAACCTCGTAAACGAAATAATTCTCATCTAAACAGCACAGACGACTCATTTACTATTGAAGATTTGAATGAAGCAGACAATAGAGCAAGTACTTCAATGATTTCAAATGAAAATTTACCAAATAATATAAGTGTTTGTAGCAATAACTATAAAAAAAATACAATCGATAGTTTTTGTGATAAAATGTCAAAAAAAGATGAAGATTCTCTACAAGAACTACTTGCAGAAGCGATTTATGCATCTGGTACACCATTATGTATAACAGAAAATCCATATTGGCTAAAATTTTTTAACGCATTACGGCCTTCATTTAATTTGCCATCAAGAAATCAAATATCAAATAATCTTTTAGATTCAGTATTCGTTAGAACACAAAATATGGTTAATGAAAAAATTGAATCTGCTACTACTGTTGGAGTGCAATGTGACGCATGGTCTAATATTCGCAAAGAAGGAATCATCAATTTTATTGTAA
Organism: Chelonus insularis; assembly: GCF_013357705.1. Classification (NCBI taxonomy): domain Eukaryota; kingdom Metazoa; phylum Arthropoda; class Insecta; order Hymenoptera; family Braconidae; genus Chelonus; species Chelonus insularis. The sequence continues at coordinate 65,074 of NW_023276525.1, forward strand.
CAACCCCAGCGCCAGTTTTTTTCAAAACATTTCCAACTGGAACCGAATCACAAACTGCCTTATATATTTCTGAAAAAATAGGAAGTGTTATTGATGCTTTGGGAATTAAAAAAGTTATCGGAATTTGTACAGATAATTGTGCTGCAATGAAAAGTGCTTGGACTTTGATAGATCAAAAGTATAATGTCGACAAATTGTATTGTTATGGTTGTGCTGCTCACATTCTTAACCTACTCATGAAAGATATTGGTAGTCAAGCAACTGTTGAAACTTTGGTGACAAGTGCAACAGCTATTGTAAAAGGAATAAAAGAAGTACAAATAATGTCAGCGATTTTCAAAGAAATTCAATCTCAAGATGAACGTAGAGTATTTATTACCTTAAAATTACCAGCTAAGACAAGATTTGGATCTACTATAATTATGATTGACAGTCTTTGTGTTAATAAGCATAATCTTCAGGCTTTAGCAATTTCTTCAAAGGCTATTACATTATGGAAACCTGCTTCTCGTGCTCTTGTACTAAATGAAGAATTTTGGAATAATCTTCAACAAATTCTTCAATTGATGAAACCGATTGTAAAGTGGATAAATATTTTAGAGGGTGATAACCCTTTAATAAATAAAGTACCTGAATGTTTTTATGATTTATATAATCATTTTAATAATGCATTTAATAATATTGGAAATATTTTTTCGGAAGAAGAAAAGCTGAGCATATATACTTGTTTAGAAAATCGTAAAACTATGGCTCTACGGCCCATACATTATGCAGCTAACTTACTTGATCCTCAATTAAGAGGAAAAAATTTAAATAGGTCAGAAATGGTTGAAGCTCATCAATTAATTATAAATCTTGGTGATAAATTAAATCTAAATAGTGATAAGGTATTAAAAGATTTAACAGATTATGTGTTAGAATCAAGTATGTGGAGTTACGACTACGTTAAGCGAGCAAGTATAATCACTTCAGCATGTCAATGGTGGCAAAGTATTTGCCAAAAATCTTCGTTGAGCAAAATAGCTGTGGCTATATTGACTTTACCTGCAACATCAGCTGCAACCGAGCGTTCCTTTAGTACACAAGGATGGATTCATTCATCTAAAAGAAATAAGTTAAGTATCGATAGAGCTGGAAAAATAACATACATTGCAAGAAATTTAAAATTACTTAATCCTTCACCAAAAAATACAGAAGAAGAATGGGAAGAAGATGAGGAAAGTAATAAAGGAGAGGATGAAATAAGTGAAATTTGTGCTGAGCATGAAGAAGTTGAATTTTTAGAAGAAGAATTTACTCAAGACTAATTAGTGATGTTGATGGAATTGAATCAGTATTAGACTTGTTATTTCCTAATGAAATATGTCAATTATTATGTGATATTACTAGTTGATAGAAACTATAGATTATATGGTTTTATTTTTTCATAAATAATTTACATAAAAGTTAAAAAAGTCAAATTCTTTATAATATGTAATAACGAAGGATTATCTATTTTATAAAAAAAAATGTACCAAAAACTTAACTAAATAAACGTTTATAATAATTTTCAATATATTTATTATTTCTGTCCTAACAGTCAAAAATGTAAAATATTTTTTTTTATTACAAATTACAAAATTTTTTTTTCATCTTATAATAATTAATTAGTTTTAAATTAACAAGTGCAAAAAGCAAAATTAACTTAAGCAAATTGGCAAACAAGTTCGAAAGCAAGCCATTTCCTCGGTAAAAAGCTCATCATATTCATCTATATAGATGCGAATGACCGGTAATTTACGGTAATTACGCTGACCGACGGCTTGACGGTAAATTTTACATTCAGAATTTTTTGACGTCAGAATACCGTCAGATACCGGTAATTTTACGTGGTAATTACCGAATTTTCTATTACCGGTAAATTCACATCTCTATTTTAACGCATAATTTTTTCTTGTACTAAAAAAATGTTACCAACTGTATGACATAAATGAAAACATACTTTTTTCGTGTATATTGCTTTTTTTTTTGGGCACAGAGAGTGAAGGTAAAGCTTGCCCGCAAAGTGCCGGAACTCGCCGCGGATTTTTTAAACTATTTTTTATTGTAAATAAGTTGTTAAAAAAGGCTATTATCAATGTATTTGTACAAAAAAAGGTTAATGGCCCTGTTTAAATATTTTCTCATTTGTCATTGATTAATTGAAAAATAATTTTACATAAAAATCGAAATTTAAAACTCATTTTTGGCATGATAAAATTGCAATTACATGCAATTTAAATAAAAAAAAAAATTGTGCCGCAATTTGAATCGAACACCGTTCGGTAAAATCACTGTCGAACTTTCTGACTACAGGGCCAACATATTTTCATTTACTTTTTTTACGTTTAGATATCATAAGCTTCAGGCTTGGTAACAGAGGGTGGGGGATGTGCTTGCTCGTCAACTGTTCGAACTCGCAGTCTTCTTTAAAAAATAAGACGGAGATAGATAGATGTATTCTGTGCTCTGTCTTGCTCGGAACAGATTATTCTGAAATTTCTTGGTGCCCTAAGGCTCCCGTTTTTTAGTGCATCCCTGAAAATTAGCATTTCTCGAACGATTGCCCTGTTACCTACTCAATTTCAATTGACATCGAGCTTCGGCCTTTTGCCGCACAATGCGAGGGCGTAAAGTCAGCTTCGGGAAATTTTCTGACTTGAGCTTAGCCTTGACCGTATAGTAGACATTACTGTTTCCATGAATATTAATGGAGTGAGTAAACGATTTAAGTATTTGTATATATCAAAATATATAAAATTATTTAGAAATATTTTCAGTTTAAAGACAAATAAAATTAAGAAGTAATAAAAAGTATGTCAACTTTGAAAAACTTCAATGCATTACTAGTTTTATAGTGAAGTAAGATGCAAATATGTGTGATTAAAAATTTCATATTTGCTAAGAAGTCCAACACTTATACTGTCAATGATTCTATCGCTTTCTCGCAATAATTTTGAAAAATTGTAGTACAAATAATATCATGGCGGATAACGTATTAGAAGAATGCAGTAGTGATCAGCTGGAAAAAGTACTTCAATTTCAGGTAAAATATATATATATATATCAAATATACGTACAAATTAAGTATGTTAAGAATTTATTTTATGCTTTTTATCTATAGGACTTAACGAATATCGAAGATCTTTCTGTTTGTCGTGATGTTTTACAAAGGCATAATTGGAACTTGGAAGTTGCCGTTCAGGTAACAAACTTGATTGCTTATTTGATTATCACGAAATTTTTTTGATAATTACTAAACATTGCTATTTTTTCTATGTAATAGGAGCAACTTAATTTATATGAAGGAAGGCCTTCGATGTATGCACAAGATTTACGGTCAAGACCACCAGCGGTTTTCGATGATACTAGCTCGAGAATTTATTTTAATCCATCTGGCAGCTCTGGTAGTAGCGGTGGCTTCTTATCCCTTTTATTTTCCATGTGTTATAATTTAGTAACAAGCATTTTACATTTAGTATTTGCTATTTTTCAAACCAATGTACGACCAGGTATGGCGTATTCACGAACATATGGTTAAATATTTTCTAAATAACATTTCATATTGTAAATGAATTTTTAAAATTTCAGTTCCTTCGGATCCTGTTGAAGATGTTGTCAAATTTATTAGATTTTACGATGAAAAATACGGTGCAAATCATCCAGTTTTTTATCAAGGCTCCTACAGTCAAGCGTTATCAGATGCTAAACAAGAATTAAGATTTTTACTAGTTTATTTACACAAAGATGATACGCAACATGTTGATCAGTGGTGCAGGTATTTTTAAATTACTTTTTTCGAAAAAATTTAGTCTCTTTTTCAAAATTTCATTCATGATATTTAAAATCGATTTCGATTGATTTTTCAGAAATACATTAGCTAATAATAATGTTATTCGATTTATAAATACTCACACGCTTTTTTGGGCTTGTAATATACAATCAGGAGAAGGTTATAAAGTTACAGAAGCTTTGAGGGCAGCAACTTATCCATTTCTCGCACTTATTGTTCTAAAAGACAATAGAATGACCATAGTAGGACGGTGAGTTAATATTTCTAATTTCATTAAAATAATATTCATTCATGTCTGTTACATAATAATTTGTTTAGAATGGAAGGTGTACCATCACCTTCAGAATTGATAACACGATTGCAAACAATCATTGGAAATAATGAATTAAGTCTTATACAAGCACGACAAGAGAGAGCAGAGCGTAGCGCTGCACAATCGTTACGACAACAACAGGATAAAGCCTATGAAGAATCATTGCGAGCAGACCAAGAGAAGGACCGAAAACGAGAGCAAGAACGAAGAGCTCGTGAGGAACAAGAAGCTCAAGAAAAAGAAAAACTTAACGCCCAGGAAAAAGAAATTCAAAGAATTCGTGTAGAGAAAGAGCTCACGATACAAAAAGTTCCATTAGAACCAGAGTTTAATCATTCAGATGTTTGTCATCTTCAAATCAAACTTGGTGAAAGAACGTTAAAAAGAAGATTCTTGATGTCTCATACAATTCAGGTTTTATATTTTTCTTCTGAATCCTAACTCGGAGATCTATGGAAATAACGATGTTTCAACGTAACATTATTTTTTCAGGATTTATATTATTGGATTTTTAGTCAACCAGATTCTCCAGTAAATTTTGAAATAACAACTAGTTTTCCAAAAAGAGTGCTCTACCCGAATGTAGAATCGGCAACCCTTTTACAACTTGGTTTAACTCAACGGGAAGTTTTACATATAAACAGTTTAGATGATTAACCTTGTATTAAGGTTCATAAAATTACATAATTATGAACTGAATAATAATTCTATTTGTTTTTAAATCATAAAACATAAAATAAGTGATATAAATATGGAATGAATGCAATAAAAGTAAGCAATGTGTAATGTGTGTACGCAAGATAAAGTAAACATGTGATACGTGTAGCTAAAGAATGCTCATTTTCTTTTTTTTCCCTTTATCACTTTAGAAGTAATGCAATGAATAAAAACACAATTTGTGATTTTTTAATTGAGAAACGACACTAAATCCATTAACCCTTCAAGTTAATCAGTTGATGACAAATTAATGATTTCTATTTGAAAAACGTAGTTTTTAGAAAAATTCCAAAGCAATATTTAATATATCTTCTTTTAACGGTACATTTTTACGTCATTTATTGAAATTTTGTAAATATAGTAAAAATAAATACATAATAATAAGAATTTATTTTTTTCCACTACAAAATCAATCGCTCCATAAACCTGATCAATAACTAAAATCATTAAGTTGCTCAATTGCATACAATAAACAAAATTATTTTCGATTTCCGCCAAATAAATAGAAATAATTATTAAAATATTCAAGTTTTACTTCATAAACATAAGAGATTCACAGGAATTAAAATGAATTGAATTTTTTTTAGTTTATTATTTTTTATTATATCAAATTATTTTTTCTACATCAATAAACTTCTTTTACGTGAATTGATTATGATTTTTCTTTAAATTATCGAATTCTAAATGTTAGATATTTTTTACGTAGGTTGAAATATTAAAAATATGAAAAATAATTCTTCAATTTAATTATACTCTGTTATATTATGATATAAATCCACACATGAATTAAGATTTATGAATTTTATATTGAAATGTATGGTGAAGTAAAATACTTTTGATATTTGTAAATAATTCATATATCATGTTTAACTATCATTTCAATCAAATATTATTAATATTATCAAAATAAATATGTATTAAGGTTGTAAATTCATAAAAGATTATTTATTAAATAAAAAAAAAATGAAATTTTTACTAACAAAATCTTAACAATTAAGTTCAACTGATTTAATTTTTCTTACAGGTGTACAAGCGGTACATTCACCTGAATAATTCAATTTTGTACTTTTTCGAGTAGATCTACGTTGATGGGGAGTTAATATATAGTCATTCTCTTTTATTGATTCACGATTTAATTTTATTTTCAATTTGTTTGAAGGAGACGAAATCAATTGTCTATTTTTTTCTTTCAAATTGTCGATTTTATCTAATGCATTATTTGCTGCATTATTATGATCAAATTGTGAATGACTTCGCAAAATTCTTGATGATGATATAGTATTATCGCATATTAGAAGTGATTTTCGTTTTTTCGTTATTCCTCTTTTAGAAAATGATTTCATGTTATCATTATCTTGTGCTATTAATTCTGACGATGCTTCTGAATTAGAATAAGAATTAGTTTTTTTCAAAATATCACTATTGATACCTATATTTTTGTTGAAGTTGCGAGTTTTTACTATGTTTGGAAATGTTGGATTTTCATTTCTTTCGACAATTCTGTTTGGTGAAATTTTATCGTAATTAATTACTTCATTAAAATTTACTTTAACCGCAGATTTATCAAATTGATCGTAAGATTTTTCTATTTCATTATGTTTAAGAATCCCTTTTCCTCGAGTTTGTTCTGATGTAATGTAAGATATTGAATTATCTAATTTTGGTTCAGTTTTTAGTGGATTTTGTTTTCCTGTACTTGCTCTAGTATGGTAACATGGACTTTTTGAAAACATTATTTGATGATCAAGCTCTAATTTAATTTTTTGATCATTCATTTTTTGTTTTCTGGACGCTTCAATAAAAGCTCGCATATTGCTTTTACCCGTAATTTTATTTTTTATTATTGGCTGCTTCTTAAGTTTTCCTACTTTCTTTATATCTAGTTTCTCTTCAATCCAAGAATTTGTTTTTAATATTTCTAATTTTTCAAAACGTGAAAGACAATCCTTTATTTCGATTGACATCATGTCCCAAAATCCTTGAAGATCTCGGCATGTTACAAGTAATTCTTTATTACCTGTTATACAATCTGACACTAATCCGTCGAATCGTTTAAACTTCTTATTTATTAATAAAATTGTTTGTCCAATTGCCTGATTGATAATGTATTGACCATCATCAGTTGTTTCAGAACTTTCTTGAATTTTTTTCCATTTTTCACAAAGATTATGCAATCGATCAGTTTCTTGATTTAGAAGATATTTATAATATTGTGCAGTTTTTGGAGATTCATTTGCTGAGGCGTTGAGAATATCCGTGATATTGTCCTTTGTAGGAACTGCATTTCGTGGACTATTCAAACCTAAACGTTCTCTTTGTTCATCTCTTATATTACTTTTTCCACGTTTAGTTGTTACAAACGGGGAGAGAGCTGCTGGCACCAATGATTGGAATAGAACATTCGTATCCTTATCGCGTAATGAATTATTTTCGAGTATTATTTCACTTTGGTTTTTATTCATATTATTAACATTTTTAATCAAATTCACGTTAAATGTTGCTTCATTTTTTATATTATTATCGTTAAAGACTTTAATAATATTAGTAGTAGAAGTTTGTGGTTTTTTGTCTGTCGAGAAATTTTGTATATCTAACATTCGAACGGGAGCAATACCTTTAGGTGCATGAAATACATGATGTTCTATTGATGGAAAAGTCATAATAGGTTCTTCACTACGTTTCTTTCTCTTCTTTTTAGTTGTTTCTGGTTTACATTTTAGCAATGTATCAGACTTAGCTATCTTTTCTTTTTCAGCAAGTCTTTTAGCGGTAGCTCGAGTTATTCTTGTTGGAACTATCAGATGAGTTTTATTTTTTTTATGATGTTGACAATCAAGAGTTGTAAAGTTATCAGTTGTTGCAGACCAAGGCTTGTGATGGGGAATACCCACAACAAAGGGCGGTTTTTTACTCTGAGCATCGACTTTTTTTTTCATTTCTTTGTCAGCTTTCCATTTCAGCAATTGTTTCACCCGATTATTAACTTGTGCATTTTGTGATTGAAGCTCTTCAGGAAGTAAAATAGCTAAAAGAACAGTGCAAAACATTGTATGACTAAATGACAAGAAAAAATACTAAATAATTTAAGAATTAATATATACCTTCCGAAAGTTTCTCATCAACAATTGTGGCAAATCTATTTCGAGCAATATCTTTAGCTCTTTGTTGTTTACGCCTTTTTTCAACTTCACATGCTCGAGTTATGCGAGCTTCAATACTTCCAAATTCGAAACGTTTTTTTTTGAATTGATTTAAACGATCCATTGATATTGATATATATTTGATAGAACAAAATTATAATAAAATATCAATTCTATGATATTCACGTTGCTATATTTAACGTTTAACCGTCAACAGAAAAACATTTGAATTTGACATAAGGAATAAACTGTAGATATACAGTTATACATTCGGCTTCATTAATGCCTGGTGTATCTTTGGTGTAACGTCCAGGTTTAGCAAATGACAGTAGTGTCACCTTCTGGACTCGGTGTAAGTTCGTTGGTCGAGGTTTTGAGGGAAAAAGCTGGATTTTTAAATGATTGAATTTTATTCAATAAAATTAATGTGATCTATTTAAATGCAGAATCAGAAGTGCGGGAGTTTGACTGTACAAATTATTCTTTAGTCAAATTTCTCTTCCATTTTTTTTTTTTACATACAAAGAACTTAAGCTAGACTTACGAATTAGCGGGAGGGATACTACGTCATTGTCCCCATTTCTGTACTGACAAACTCTTTTATTTTAATAACGAGTGGTTTATTCAAAACATGTCTTGACTAAATCACCTATTTATAAGTATTAGTTTTTGGTATATCTCATGAATTTAATTTTTATTAGTTGACTGTGAAATTATTTAATATATATTTTTGCATTCAAATTAGGCTCTATTTCACAAAAAGACGTCTATTGATAAAAAACAGAAATATTATACAATGGCATGTACACTCGGCGTCATTAAAGAATTTGTAAATTTTTTGGTGCCCTAAGGCGCTCTTTTTTTAGTGCATTCCTGAAAATTATCATCTTTTGAGCAATTTCTCTGTTACCTACTCAATTTCAATTGAAATCGAGCTTCGGCCTTCTGCCGCCCAACGCGAAGGCGCAAAGTCAACTTCGGAACTTTTCTTAGGTATAGCCCAGCCTTAAGTGATCGAATAATGGAGGTTTAATTTTGCGTTTGATTTAGTTCCAATTTTATTTTATCAATAAAAACACGGATATAAAATACTCACAATTCATGATTATTGATCAGTATAACTAAGTAAAATTTTTAAAAACTTGATTCCATAATTTTTAGTAAAAACAAAATATTTAATTATTAAATATTATAATTAAAATGAGTGAACAAATATAAATTATACTAAACGCAACATTTCTTAATTAACTACAATGTAGGATCTATTTTTTTAATATGTAGTGTATTTTCACCAAACGTAATACTAAGTACAGTAGACTACTAATGTCAATTAAAAACATTTTTAAATAGATCTTTTACATAAATCTTTAAAGTAAAGTAAGCATGAGTAGAATATGTATATGATGTCGACAAGCTAAATGTTTTATGAATCTTTTTAAAGTAAAACAACTTTGTTCATTAATAATTTACAGATTTAAGGTAAGTGAATTACAATAAAATAGTATTTGTTAATTCTTATTGTTAATAATTTTATTTTTACGCTTAAGATACTCTTAATAGAAATATGTAGCAAATTATACATTATAATATTTTAGTAATAGAAAAGCGGTAAATGTTTGTAAAATTTAACACTATGATCAGATATTTATTTATATTTTTTAGCATCTTTTTTTAATTCTGCAATAAATTTCTTTTTTTAAGTACATTAAAGTATGCAAAACATATTAATAAATACATTATTTACAGAAATAAAAATTGAACATGGCTGACGAAGACAGTACAGAGTGGCTTCAAAATCTACTCCAAGATGTACAACTCTCTCAATTTTTTTCTAGAATTAGAGATGACCTGCAAGTTACGAGATTACATCACTTTGATTATGTTCAGTCTGAAGATCTAGAAAAAATAGGTCTGAGTAAACCAGGAATTAGAAGACTAATGGATGCTGTTAAAAAAAAACGTACATCTCAAAAAAAAATCTCATTACTAAAATTCGCACCGGTACCAGTGGCAAAGTTACAAAGAGATCCTCGCAATTGATAGAAGATTCTGGTGTTTTGACATGTCTTATTCAAGATAAAGACGTTAGCCTATCTGTAAAGTTAGGGGATGGTAGTTTTGGTGTAGTAAAACGAGGAGAATGGAATTCTCCTACTGGTCGAATATTGCCAGTTGCGGTAAAAATTTTAAAAGCAGATGCGTTAACGCAGCCTAATGTTATTGAAGATTTTGTATCAGAAGTTCAAGCTATGCATATACTCAATCATCCAAATTTAATAAGATTGTATGGAGTTGTTTTGTCTCAGCCAATGATGATGGTAACAGAATTAGCACCCTTGGGTTCACTATTAGATTATTTGAGAAAGCAATGTGGTCATATATCAATTTTAACATTATGTGATTATGCACTTCAAGTAGCTACAGGAATGGCATATTTAGAGGCTAAGAGATTTCTTCATCGAGATCTTGCTTGTCGTAATGTACTTTTAAGTTCTATCGATAAAATAAAAATAGGAGATTTCGGATTAATGCGGGCGTTACCGCAAGAAAAAGATTGCTACATTATGACAGAGCACAAAAAGGTACCATTTCCATGGTGTGCACCTGAATCTCTCAAAGCCCGACAATTCAGTCATGCTTCAGATGTGTGGATGTTTGGTGTTACCTTATGGGAGATGATGACATTCGGTGAAGAACCATGGTTAGGTCTAAATGGATCAGAAATTTTGAAAAAAATAGATCGAGAAGAAGAACGATTGCATGAGCCAGAAGCAAGCCCTTCTGTACTATATCAACTGATGCTACATTGTTGGGCGAAAGATCCTGCTAATAGACCATCTTTTTCCTCATTGCGACAATCGTTAACTGGTATATTACCTACTGTAATGAAAGCATTAAATCGTTTTGAAGAACAAGAAAAAATGAGCATCGAACAAGGTGATGACATTGTAATCATTGATGGAAGACCAGAACATTATTGGTGGAAAGGACAAAATCAACGAACGTTTCAAATTGCTTTATTTCCACGATGCTTAGTAGACCCAATGAGAAAAAAACAACCAGAAGATATTAGTAAACCTTTAGAAAATTCATTTATTCATACAGGACACGGAGCACCATTTGGAAAAAGCTGGGGTAGTCCTCAATTTATTGATGATGTTTATTTACGAAATCCAATGGAACCACCAGATATTATAGGAATTACAGAAATAGATAAAAAAAAAATTATTTACAAAAATTCTCGATTAAAAAAACAATTCAATTATACAAGACTTCAGAATGATTTACAATCCATTCCGATGAAAATTTATAAAAGTTCCGACACATCAAACAATCAACACAGTTTGATAGATTTATCTCCGGAAGAATTAGTCACCAATGGATCTACAGAATCAAACTCATCATTAAAACGTGTAGTAAATATTTTAGATGAACCAATTGACATTTCAACGATTGAAGAAAATTGGAATGGAGATGACCTTAAAATGTACGCCAATTTTCCGGGTACATTGAATGCAAAACTTGATCCATTTGATACTTCTAGATTTTTTACTGATCCAATTCACACACGATATTATAGCCATGTTCCTCAAGATATTAACGGCTCTGCTACTAGCATTCAATCGCATACGAATGTAATTAATAGAGAACCAACCCCTTGTAATAATAGTACAAATGTTAATAACATTGACGAAATAAGTACAATGATAAAAATATATTCAGATACGAATAAAGATATCAGTAATCAAAATACAAATTGTAATGTTAATATATCAGATCAAAAAATTAATCATGATTATAATGGGCAGATTTATGCCGAAATCACGAAACTAACTCCAACATCATATATAAATACTCATTGGCCTCGTGATTCAAAAGAAAATGAATGTCAACCGACTTATGCGAATTTTATTAATAAAACAAGTTTTTCAAATTCTTTTGATTCATCACCTGCACCATTAATACAATCAAATGACAATTTATTAGAAATCAAAGAAAGTCATGATATTGCAAGTGAATTAGACTTATCAAAACCTCCAATATCAAAGAAATTAGATCCTGCTTTTTTTGCAGAATTGGAAAAACATCTAGGTGCAAAAAAATTAAATACAAACTTCAATGAATTACAAATCCAAATTATATCATCACCAGCATCTTCACAAATAGCAAAATTACCACAATTAAGTCCTTTACCATCTCCAGGCAAAGTTGTTAATTCTTCGACATTAAAGAATGTTAATGTCCAACAATCAAAGAGTATTTCACCTCATTATAGTTCTCAATTAAGTTATGATTTTGACAACATTACTGGTCAATTGTCGCAATTAAGTTTTACAGGAGAATCAGAACGTAATAGAAAAAGTGGATCTTCCCTAAACCTAATTCCAAGCGATCATCAAAGTGAATTACTTAGTTCATTCACGGCTCATGGTAGCTCAAATTTACGAGAAGAAACTCCAAACGATCCACATCAAGCTTTCAATCATTATAGCGATAGTTCATTTGTTAAAAAAAATATGATGTCAATGCATCAGCATCAGCGACCATGCTATAATGGAATTCATAATACTTTATCATCATCAGCGCATCATCAGCAATACCAAAATTATATACTCCCAGCATTATCTCAAAACGTTAATTCGAATCTTTCCCAATCACAAAATAATATTCAGTGGACACGAACTGCACTTGCGAATTCAAGTATAATTCGAGATAGTAATACACTGTCTGAAAAAGTATATGCTGAACTTCAAGAAACTGTGCCAAACTTGAATGAACTATCACAAAGTGAATTTAATACTCTTTATAATAAAACTGTACAACAAAATATTCTCAAAAATTCTCGAACGGCTAATGATTCAGTGGTTAATTGTAATCACATGTTGTTTCAAAATAATCCTCAAGAGCATAACTTTGATGTAAAATCACACCCTGCTTGGAACTCAATTAGTTCAATACGTGAAAATGATGATATTAATTCTCAAAATATAAAATCAAATATTTATACCACATCTAATCCAAGCTTTAATCATAATTTAGGAAATTTTCAAAAAAATTTCGCAATTTCTGAAAAAGCTAAAGTAGCCAATCACCTTTTTTCTACAAAAGATACAATCAATAATACTCAGTCATATGTTAGTAAACCATCAACTTCCTCCAGTGGTAATTCATCAATCATGGAAACATCTCAACAACTTGTAATGTCTCTCAATGATGAACTTTATGCTAGTAAAATTATGAAAGTACAAAAAGATGCAATAGATGCGTCCCAAAAAGAAATAGTAGCTGCATTACAAGCTACGGGATGGGATACTAATCAAGCATCAACACAAATTATCAAAGATCGTCAAGCAAAAGTTGATTCACTTTCAAGGTAAATGAAATAATCGTTTTATTCAAATATTTGAAAATATAATTATTTTTTATCTTAAAAATAAGTGGAATATTTATGAATTTCATAATCAGTATAGTTAGAATGAATATTTCATTCAAATTTTTCAGGCTGGGATTAGCCAATAAACAACAATGTGAATATGCTTTAAAACAAAGCAAATATGATGTTGAATTAGCAGCTTCATTATTGCTGGATCGAGTTAGATGAAGAATTAGGAAAAAATAAATTTAATATTAAAATGACGTATAAGATAAAATTAAAAACAACGAAACTTATTAAGACAATCAATGGAGAGTTAGTAAATGATATGATGGAGTGAATTGTTACAACAATGAATTTTATAATACATATTACTTAATACGTCCTGTGTAACAAACAAGTATTACAATTATTATACACAATAAATAGTTCTATTAATTTTAATTGTTAAAATTTTTCAAAGGATAAAATGTATTTTCGTATTTACTAGAATATCAAAGTTTTGAAGGTAAGTTAAATTATTATAAAGTTGATTAAACTTACAAAAAATCTCTAATTAAGTAAATATGATAGTTACTTTATAAGATTGACAATAAAGCCAATTATTCCGTCTCTATTATTAGAAACAGAATTAACAAATATGAATCATTTTATTGTTTTAAGAGATTTGATACCCAAATAATTAGCTTGAATGGTTATGAATATTAGAGATTATTAGTCTTCATGAAACGTAAATCGTGAATAGTTATTTGTCACCTCATAGTATGATCCTTTTTCTGATGGTAATTTTGCTTCAATTGAACTACAATCATATCTAATTTTATAATGAGATATCAAGAAATTATAGACAGTTTATTTTCTAAATAAAAACCTAATATTTATATTTAAAATACAGCACGTCTTCGTGAACTTTTAGATATCCGAATTATACACTGGTAAAGTGATTGATAAGGAATTAATTTCTTCATTATAAAAAATTAATGTTTCATGTGAAGATTATATTTTTTTTGTACATTTAAATTACATAATAAAATTCAAATATATTTTCTGGACGTAAAAAATTGTAAGAAATTTTTGAAGAATTTGTGGTGTCATCCAGTTTACAAAGATAACGTATGCACATACATACGTACACTTATGAAGTCACGCTACATATTATTAAATATGTAATAGTGCATGAATATCAAGAAGTGCTAAGTAGACGCTACAGATTTATTCGATGTGTGTACAATTATTTTGTACGTGTTTCGAAAGTTTTATTCTCGTGTAATTATTATTTAAAAATTTGAAAGTATATTCTGAAAAATGAGCTTAGTTTACATTTTTGTATTTTTGCTTTATTTTCATCATGTATTGACTATTTTAATAACAAATAAAATCGAAGAAACCGATAACAATTACAATCCGGATGTTCATCTTACTACGGTACGTAGATAAATTCGATGATAATTAACTCTATAATGCATAATTTTTCTTAATAATAAATCTTGATAGTACATACTATTTTATTTTTTTATTTTTGATGCGTAAAAAAAAAATTCAAGAGGTTGAAGCATCAAAATTTGTACTTTCAAATTACAGTGCCCGGTGAGAATTTTTTTACTAAATGTAAGTGCAAAAAGTAACAAGTCCACGTTTCGAAATTTAGAAGTAAAAATATTTCTATTCGATAGTAAATTTGGAGTTCTTGTAAGTAAACTGGAGACTTGAAAGGTGTCTAAGTAAAAGAATTATTTAGAACAACTCAAAAATTACTTACGACAACCCAAAATTCACTGTTGAACAAAAATATTTTTACTTCTAAATTTCGAAACGTGAACTTGTCATTTTTGCACTCACATGTAGTGGAAAATTCTCTCCAAGTGTTTTATTATTTAAAATCAATAATTTTTAACAATATAAAAAAATGTAAAAAAACTATATTGTATGTACATGCCACAAGAAGCATTATAGAAAGTTAATAACTTGAGAATGATTGTCATCACAATAATGTTGTATTTTCATCGTGACTTAAATAATAAATTTTCCAGCCTGAGATGATAAAACGTGCCGGATATCCTGCAGAAGCACATATTATTGAGACAACAGATGGGTATTTATTATGTATACACAGAATACCCGGTAAATTCAATTCAAGGCCAGTGTTTTTACAACACGGTCTTCTTGGTAGTTCTGCTGATTGGGTCATTTCTGGCAAACAAAAATCGTTAGGTATGTAAGGAATTGATTGATTAAATTTGACTATATTTTAGCCATAATTGGATTTGAAGCTTATTAAGACAGAGTTTAATCCATTGAGTAATATTTTTGTTTACTTTTCATAAAACATTTATGCATATTATAGAGAGTAATTTTTCAAAAATACATTTTTCGATATAATTTGTTGAATTCAAATGTTTTTCATCCCAGTTGAACATTAAAATTTAAACCAATACAATCTAATTACCCTGCTTAAGTTATCCTGTTGAAAAACATCAAATCCTATTAAATATTTCAATAGGAATAAGAACTTTTTACAGGATATCCTGATTATAATATTTTTTATATAATCCTTTTCATTATTTACGTTTTCTACTGAACATCTTAGCAGAATTAATGACATTTTAATGGAAGTTTTGCAATATCAGAATTTCGTACAGAATAAAAGCAAATCCTTTTCAATTTTACAATAGGACTAAACAATGGGTGTTTTCCATTTAGGAAACACAACTCGACACAGTTACTATGTTAACGCGCAGACAGAGAAGAGAGACCAGTATATGGTTGAACCAAGAAAAGAGTAGTCTCGATTTGGTGTCTAATGTCACGTCCCCATAAGATTTTATCAGGAGGCGGGAGATTAGACACCAAATCAAGACTATTCTTTTCTTGGTTCGACTATAGAAGTTCAGTC